>NW_015150455.1:48199-49460 GCF_000732505.1 Cyprinodon variegatus | reverse complement strand
TAGCCAACTCATAACATTTGGTTGAAGTGTCCATTATTCACTATGCGCTGTAAGCTAATGAGCTCCCAGCTCGCTGTAAACCTTAGAAACCTGCTGGACTCTGGATGTATGAGGCGGATCAAACTCCTGGAAGCCATTTTTACTGGATTAACTTCTCAGGGAGTTCAAGAGGAATAAATCAAGTTTTAGTTTAGCTTCCACATCATAAGTGTAGCAAATAGACGGGTTACCCCTTTAATACAGTTATATATTTATATTGATAACTGATTAAACTGCAGATGAGATAAATATGTTTACTTAAACAGAAGCTGAAAAAAAGCTCCTTTTTCTGTTTTTTGATTTTATTAAAGGCCTGTTATTTTCATTAGTCAGATCCGGTTTAGTATCAGACGGCATTCATAGGTTTTATATTTACCAACGGCAGTGTGTGCAGATGACCTTGAGAACTCGCAGAGGGCCTATCTGCCATCAGGGCTCTGTCTCCTGCCTCTCCTCCTGTACATAGATTGGGATCGTGCTATTGATCTTTGTCCCATTGTTATTCAGAGCGCAACATGCGAATGATCCAGATCCAGGACAACATCTCCGAGCAGAAGAACTTGAAAGACAAACTGGAAAGTGAGCAAGAAAAACTACATGTGGATTACAACAAGGTGAGCAGCACACAAACCGCCCCGTCTACGGAGCATCGTTATCCCTTTGACCGATACTTACGGTTCACTTTATTTATTTAGTGCCAGTTTATAGCACGTCATCTCAGGTCACTCTCCACATGATTCAGTCCAATCATTCAGACAGATTTAAGGTTCAAAGGTTGTTATCTAAGCTACCCAGCTGCTTGCTTCCACTCATGGACAAGCAGACAGCGAGAGATGCTACACTGCAGAAACTATCTAAGAAGAAGTAAGAAAATTCTTAAAATAACTGGATTTACCTTTTTTTTGAGTAGATAGGTGATCAGCCAATGAAATGAGTACTTTACTTAAAATTAAATAATTTTATATTATGCACTTAAAATAGAAAAATGCAATTATTTTTATTATTTTAAATGTTAATAGTCTTTTCCATTGGCAAAGTGTCTCACCTGCCTGATTCAAGAAAAATGCTCTTATTTTAATAAGAATTAACTTATTTAGATTTCATTTTTTTTTCATTGTAGACATTAAACACACTTAGAATACATGCAGAGACAGTGGAGAGGAACAACTCCTTTTTGAAAAGAAAAACCTTCTTTAGAACCAGATCCAGGCTCAATTTGAGC
>NW_015150455.1:42612-45546 GCF_000732505.1 Cyprinodon variegatus | reverse complement strand
AAACTCAATTAGTGGAAAACTAGAAAATAATAAAGGACCTCATCAATATTTCCCTCTGTGACCTTCGGTTCTCTAGTTGTACTTGTAAAACCTGAACTACATGATCTGTTGAGCTCCTGCTAGCTGCAGTGATCCTCATGTTGCGTTTTCTGTCCCGCTGCAGCTCTGCGAGTTTCTGGAGGAGCTGCTGACTGTGAATGGAACCCTGCGGACTGAAGGCCAGGCTCTCTGGACCCTGCTGGGGGGCATCGTGGGTCAGGTATGCTCCCACTCACCTTCCTCCTGACTGACTGACAGCCCACTCACCTGACAGTCAGCTTCAGCAGGCGCTTTGGTTCCTATGGTGACTAAATGCTGACATGTATTCTATGTATTCCAAAAAAGTTAAAACCAATCCACTGGACTTTGTTTCCAATTTTGAAGACGTTTCTGTTCCATTCAGGAAGTTTTTTCAATTCAAAATGAATTCTAAACGTCTTCAAACTTGGAAACAAAGTCCAGTGGATTGTTTCTAGACTATGACCTGGATGACTGAGGATCTTAACCAGCATAATGTAGCTGAGCAGCCTTCAGGCATTCTGACTAAATGTCTCCAGGCAGCGTGATCCTCAGAGAACCAGGAGAGCTGCTTATCTGGGAAGATGCTGCATCACAGGAACAGATGCAGGATGAGGGGAATCAGTTTTAATCACTCTTTCAGGATCTTCTTCTTGTTAAGGGATGAAAACGGATGAGTAAGAACAAAGAAAAGTTCTAGTAAAGACTTTAACCAATGATTTTTAATAAACCAGCATCCCGATGGGTCTGAAATGGGTCATAGAATGCAAAACTGAGTTTCTATTGTCGTAGATGAATAGTGATAGTTCAGTGGGTGAAATGGACGTACAGAGAAGTTCAAACCCCATCAGCACCTCCTTTCTCTGCAAATCTCACTATTGACATACAATAAATGCAGCGTTCCAGGCTGAAAGGCGAAAGGGGAACATTTTCAGTCTTCCTAAGGATCCCAAGACTCTACAGGCATGGATTATTTTTGTCTATCAGAAGATTCCTGCAAAGTTTGATACTTTGCTGTTCATTTTCTCTTAGCATTTTACTGAAGACAGCTTTAAAATGGACAGTTCAAAGCAGGATTTGCTAAACTTCTTTTACTGAAACGTGGGGCTATAAACCGTAAGGCCAACACAAGCGCAGGCTGGAAGGTATGATTCTGTCGCTAAGCTGTTGATAGCAATGCTAGCAGATCTATCTAAGAAATGTATATGATCTGAATGTGGCCCATTTACCGTAAATCCTTCCTGCCATGCAGGGTTGGTGCAGCTCTGGGGTCGGGGAATGGCTCCTCTGGTACCTCTGCAGACCCCACACATTCTGGACAGTAACTGTTAACCTTCAGGCTGTCGGTTTGCACCCACACCATCTCTCTGATGCTCATATTCTCTACAGTTAGACTCCTCATATCTTTGACAGTCATATTTGCTCTCTAACTCAGCTTAAAAATGTGTATCTTATTTTTTGTTTATGATTAAAATGTCTTTATTGATGTGGAGGACCTGAACTGAAGCCAGATTCCTTCTCTTAGAAAGGACCTGAACACTGGCCTTCCAGAACATCTCTGTCATGTTATCCACCATTTTTATTGGTAAACCTCATAAAGAGCAGGTTTGGTACTGGGTTTGACAACTGGGACCATTTTAATCTTCTAACTGGAGTGAGAGTAATGAAAGGATATCATTGGACAGTGAGGCTTGGATATAGTGAGGCGGTTGTGCGACGTTAGCTCCCTGTCAATCCCAGCTGCTCTGCAGCCCTCTGGGCGTCAGAAGTCTCTTCTTTTCACCACTTTTTCTGGAGGTATTGAACTGATGAACCTTTTATTTTAAGAAGAGCCGGTAACTGCAGAAGGTTTTTCATTTCTAAAAACTTTGACATCTATGGGACATTTTTCTCTCTAAATCAAAAGTGCGGCTGCAGAAAGGACGGCTGTTGCAGATAAATGGTCAAACGATGTTAATACGGTTGCAGGACAGATAAATGGAGCGGAATGTGGAAGACTGGCGCTGGTTCTGCAACGACCGGCATAAATCACCTAATTATGACCATCCACAGTATAAGTTGGAGCATCAGTCATAGTGCTGCATGCTTGTGTGTCATCTGTCTGCCACATTTTCATCTGCTATTTGTCATTCTGCCTGCGCATTTGCAGAAATAATTGATGTCCCCGACCGGGACTGGAATCAGTCATTTAGTACTCAGTCGGAGCTTTTGTTTCTCCAACATTTACCACCCCTGGTAGCTTTACATGGAAACAATCAAATGTTACTTTCCACATGCTGCTGGAGGGAGGGAGGGAGGGAGGGAGGGAGGCTCACAGAGCTAATGCACATCAATATTCTCCCAAAAACATGTTGGAAAATAAACTTTTGCTCCTTCTGTTGAGAGTTATAAAATAATTAATTGAGAGCTTCGTTTTCCACAATATGATGCATGAAAAAGAAAAGGTGCAGCTTATTGGTCATCTGGATTAGAGGAGGAGGAAATGTAATCCTCCATGAGCCGGGGACGTCGCTCTGACAGACTGCCTGGCTTTACTGCCACTCACCGTCCAGGAGATCCAACCATCAGCGGTGGGAGCGACGCTTTGCTGTTAGCTGAGGTTCTGGTTCTGGTTCTGGTTCCACTCAGAGGAATGGTAGAACTGGGCTCCATGACTCACCATCATTGGTGTCGTGTCATTTTCTGGCACCAGCCTGGTGTGCTCCATGGTTTTGTCATCCCATCCTCCTCTTCCTCACAGATCTGGGATTGGTGGATGCCAGAGGTTTTTCGAAGTATTAATTCAGTTCTATTCAGTTTATTTCTATAGCTCCAATTCACATCATGTCATCTCAGGTCACTTTCCAGTTCACCAGATCATCCAGTCAGATTGATTCA
>NW_015150455.1:37716-40755 GCF_000732505.1 Cyprinodon variegatus | reverse complement strand
CTCTGGATCCGCCCCTGAAACAAAGAGGTCTAGGTGTGGCAGTCAGAGGTAACTCTCACCAGCAGCCATCTTCTGCTGTGGCGATGCCCCAAACTAACCCTAAAACGCCCACTGATGTCAGTGTCAGACCTACCAGATGGGAACTGAGTCCAAGCTCCTTTAGCTGCTGCTCGGGATGATTAAAGCTGTTCGTGACTCTTCTGTGTCTCTGGTCCTCTGCTAAGGTTCAGCTCTCTCAGGTTACCAGCTTGATCACCCCACATCCTTCAGCGTGACATGTCAGCACACTCTGAAGGCCCTGACCTGTCCCTGACATGTCCCTAAACCTGTCCCTGACATGTCCTCTTCATGCACAACCGGACGAGATCCAATTTTAGCTCAGTTTAACGTCAGCGTTCCTCTCAGAGACACAGGCTTTCTCTACAGCGATTATTCAACGTTAACTCAGAGGAGGAAGAAAAGAAGAAAATCAAAGCATCATTTTCATCCTCATCCCAGATAAGGGATCCTGACCCCCCCTCCCTTCCCATCACCACTTGAAACATGAATCTAATGGAGAATACCAGAGAATGCTTGTTGTTAAAGGACGCTTTGGCTCAGCTTTACTTACGTTGGTTTATTTTCCACGTTCTTTGCTGAGTGTTTAGTGGAAACCTGTCCTTGATTGATAGTAGGATTAGTTAAAATGGTGGAAATGCTTTGAGTCCGTGGGGGGGCTGCTTTATGTCTGTCTTTAAATATTTCCCATAAGGAAACATCAGCCCCCCTCAAAGAACCAATAGGCTAAGCTTATGCACAGAGCGCTCTGTGGAAAACACTCCTGGAAGATCTGAGCAGAAACTGACCAAAATGCCCCCCCCCACCGCAGCTCTTTTACAGGAAACCTAGCCCTGCGCTCTATCAACGTCAGATGGATGTTTGCCCTACAGAAACATCTGGCTGTGCAGCAGAGAGCAGATTCTAACACTGATGCAAAAACTTGACTCAATCATGTTCATTAAAAAAAAAACATCTTGCATAAATCTTCTAGACATCAGCAGCTTTTCACAACATAACCATGTAAGCAGTGTTTCGGTGTCACAACTCTGATTGAAAGTAGCTCTGTCTTCTTTTAATGCATTTTTTCCATCTATTTCAGCTTTTAATGAATGAACAGAGCAGCATATATTGAATAGAATAGAATGAAACTTTATAGTCATTCCACTGTCACAAGTGCAAAGCAACAAAGTGTATTTTGCATCTATCCAGAAGCTATCCATCTTTAGCTCATCAGTTTTCTCTATCGTCATGAAAAAAAGGAATGTTGATGAAAAGATTTCGTCATCCTTATCGTTGACGAAAACAACACTAGGCCCAACGCTCTAATGCGATCTAACTGCTCACACTGTACGTCCAGAAACCACACGTCGGGTTCAGCGCTGACAGATGGCGCTTATCTGGAAAAAGAGGAAGAAGAACTTGTCTGCATATACACAGTTCTTGAGGTTCTGGTAAATCGGCTAGTAGCTCTGCTTCAACACCAGGATTTGCCCACAACCACCCTACGACGGCCGACTGAATTTCAAACATGTTTGATTTTCTCCCGACCTTAAGATGAGGTGGTCGTTAGAGGCTGATCGTTACCTCCTGTACACTACACCACGCAGGACACACCATGAGGCTGAAACTCGGCCTTATCAAAAAAATTCTTGCACGACTGGAAAATCGGCCCGAAAAGGGCGAAAACTCGTTAAGTTTATGCCCGGCTTAAGACCGGTATATGCTAATTTGCTTTTTGTAGTTTATTTCTTCCTCATGTTGCAACCCACTGAAAACCTTTACCACTAAATAAGGAATTAAAAAATCCGCCAAGAAGTCAGACGGTGACTTTCTCTGTTTGGCCCCGACTCACTTTTACTGCAAACTTCAGTAAACTTCAATATAGCAGACAAGCTAACAAAATGTCCAATAAAGGAATGGTTTAAGACATACAAGGTTTCCATCCTAAAGCAAATACTTCCATTACACATAGATCAATAAAATCTGCATTACTCCAAAAAAGCAAAGAACAAACACATTCTTCTGCTCAGGGGTCAAAAAAAAAAATAAAAAATTCAGAGAGAACCTACATAATTGCCTTGTGATGCCATAGCAATACAAACCTAAATTGAATGGATATGCTAACTAAAATGTTCAAATATTTAAAGGAAACAGAGGAAATGTTTTAATGACAATACAAGGACACGTTTTCATCATATTTAAATAGATAGAAACGAGGACCATAAGAGAGAAATATTCAAAGATCTATGTACCTTCTCATCTGGATCTTTATCCAAAAATAAACATCTTTGGATATAATTTAGGGATTCCTTTTGGTAGAAATGAAAGAATGTTTAGTATCACCTCTTGTGAGCTAGAAGAAATAAAATCTTGTTAGTAAAGGGATTTACGCTTGGCCGAGGATGATCAGCCACATATAGTTTATTAAGTAGTGAGAGCAGGAAGAGCCGTACTGCTGAGAGCGAACCATCAGGGTGGAGCGTAAAGCGCAGACTCTGAGCTATGCGCAGTTCAAGACGCATTTCTGCACAAGCACAGCTGGAAGATCAGAATTTGTCAGAGTTTAGTCCACAGTAATCGACCATTCTGGGTTATTTCCTCCCCACCACTGTTGCCATGGTCCATCTGTGGTCCTGCAGAATGAGCATCACAGCACGCCAGGTGGGCGGTGTGACCAAACAGGAAGGCAGCTCCATGGCTAATACGGCTTAGATTATTACAGCACAATGATGCAGTTTAAAGTCGTAGGGAAGCGGCTGTTCCAATGCATTTCCGAATTCTCCTGAGTGGTGCCCGACTTTACACCAGTGAATAAAGTGAATGTGATTGATCATTTAAAGGGGGCGGGATTGTTGTGGTGGAAGGGTCGCAAGCAAGTTTGGTTGTGGCCGGTTTGTCGGAAGCAACGTTGCTAACCAGTTAGCATCTTAGTGCTAGCAGGTTCCCAATGGGAAATTCCATTGGGACCAAGTAGCACTAAATTGGTGACTTAGAAACGAC
>NW_015150455.1:34592-37266 GCF_000732505.1 Cyprinodon variegatus | reverse complement strand
TTTTTTTTTTTTTTTATAGAAAGCATTTACATTTTGGGACAATATGGTTTGATAAAGAGAAAATTCATATACATGTTTAAGCCAGAATGATTTTACATTGAAATATTACTTCCCTACGGCTTTAAAAGAAGTAGATTAGAACAGAACCATTGATCGAATGCTGCTACTTTGCTGCATGGCTTGTTTTCAACACATGCGCAGCATAACGTTCAGTCAAGGACTGTTTCATTTTTCTTCTCATTAAAATACTGTGTGCAAACATACTTCAGGTGAATTAGCACCACCAAATGGTAAGGAGTGCAACAGCTTCATCAGAGGTTGTAGTTTCGTTAATTAGGAATTTCTAGTCATAGTTTTCACCAATTAAACATCTGATGTCACATATGTAAAGATGACTGTAAGGACCAAGCAAAAATCGTAGGTTTATTCAGATGTATTGGCTTATATTTACACATCAACACTCCTCCACCCCATTGACAGTTATCTGAACCCGAGGCTCAAGAGGTGAAACAATCCCAGCAGTTGAAAATCATCATCTGCAGGAAAGAAAGTGAATAAAATCACTCCAAATATGTTAAATAAAAACAATCTGTAAGAAATAACTTAAGTCTCCACTGAAAATAGCGGGCCAATTCATTTTTTCCAAACTTGGATTGACCCGCTAGCAATTGGCGTCTGGCTCCCTTCCCACTAGCAAAAAAAGCTGGTCTAACCAGCTGTGGCAGCTGTGTGGCCCTTTCTCCCTTACAGCTATGTGTTTGGTGACATCATCACGCTGGGTCGGGTGGGATGATGTCACCAGTAAGACAGAAATCAGGGACGCAAACAATGGAGAGCAACATGGAAGGAAGCCAGGGCGTAGTCAGTGTGCTTTATTGTTTCTCTCTATTATCTGTCTGAATCCCTCTCACCAGAGCTGCTCCATGTTTTTCCAATGGATAAACATGGAGCGGTGTGTTTATGTTTATTTATGTGTTTGTTTATTTCTCAGGGACAGTACACAGGGATGAACATATCTGTAAATGTGTCAATGTTAGCTATGAAGCTAACAACTGTTGTCCCTGGGCACGATGTATAATGTGAACAACAATTACAAAAAATTATAAAACAAACTTAGAAAATGTAAAAAAAATTGAGGCTATATACTTTTAAGGGCAGGTGTTACAGTTCAAACGGAGACATTAGCATAAATATGGACCGACATTTACAAGGTAACACCCCATACTGACATTATGCTGAGTCATGCACCAAGATTACTTTATTTTAACCAGTTTTATAACTTAGTTCTGAATGTGTTAAAAGTGGAGGATTCTCTGATAGTGAGAGGGATGCTGCTCTAGATGTTACAGCCGCTGACTGAAAGAACAATCTGACCAAAGGGGGTCGGTCTGATGGGTATGTCACAGTCCCCTCTAACCGTAGCTTTACAGGAAAAGGATTTCAGTTTTATGAATTCCCTTAATGGCGGTGGTGTAAGTTCATTGAGTACTTTATAAAGCACGCAAGTAATTCTCAACGGTGTGCTGACATCGTATGTTGCTTTCAATGGCGTCATGTAGTTTAGTGGGTCAACCCGGCTCTGGTGTTCCCACAGCATGCAGATCAGAGCCGAGGCGATTATAACGCAGGTCGCTTGCCGAGTCGTTTGATCCCGGTAGAAACGCGTCAGTGAGCTGTTCCCTCTGCCACTAAAAAAACATTTTTAAACGGTTTAAACGGGTTTTTCAGCCAATGGGAAAGGGGTGTTAGTTGGCAACATTAGGTAGCTGTCACCAGGGTAAGCAGACAAGGTGTCCTTCAAGGTTAAATCCAGATAAAATCATTAGATATTCAGAAACAAACTGAATAATCAGGTCCTTTCTGACTGGTCAAACTGGTGTCCAGTTGGCTGATAAAAAGTGGACATATCGTTCCACACCTACAGCACTTCATTCTCAAACACAGAAAAATGCAAACAAACATTTCATATTTAAAGCTTTTCCTTCTGTTAGGTGAAGAAGGATTTCCTTTAAAGTGTGAAGGACGGCTTCGGATTGATGGATAATTTAGACAAACTGAATAAGAGGAGAGTATTCATTGCCTCTGCGTTCAATTACATGTCAGATTATAAGTGAGACCTGCTGTGTGAGGCCAATGAAAGACGACAGCAGAAAGTCTGATTATTTTCATGTAGATCTCAGCTGTGGTGCTACCGTGAAGGTTAATTAGAAAACTTATCTTGTAGGGACCGAGTGTGTCACTAAACAGACAAGGTTTCCCCAGAGGAGCTCCTAATCTGAGGCGGCCTGCTCTGCCGGCAGCGCTGCTGCAGGGGAGGCCTGATAGAGGCCCAGGTGACCCAAACATCAGGCATTGATAAGACCTGCAATAAGGTCCCAGCTTCTGGCCTCCTTTCCCCTCAGATTCTGCTGGTTTTGTTTTACAGACAGATACTGAAGTTTGCAGTAAAAGTGAGTCGGGGCCAAACAGAGAAAGTCACCGTCTGACTTCTTGACAGATTTTTAAATTAAAAAGCAATTTAGCATATAGCCATCTTGAGGCAGGCATACACTAAACAAGTTTTTAGCCTTTTTGCCCTACGTGCAAACAAGGGAGTCCCCCTTCTTGTTTTTCAAGCCTGACGTGTGGTTTCTGGACGTACAGTGTGAGCAGTTAGATCGCATCAGAGCGTCGG
>NW_015150455.1:22358-34582 GCF_000732505.1 Cyprinodon variegatus | reverse complement strand
TCCCTACGACTTTAAGGTTTTCCTTTTTATTTGCTGAAATGATTTCCAGTCATCCTGACACCTAAAGCAATCGACTCTAGAGCTGCATTCACAGCTGACACTCTTTCATGCACAGCAGATTAAAGTGCCTTGCTAATGGGCATGTCGACAGAAGGAAGAACTGAAACCACACACTGTTGGCCTGTATGAATGAATGGTAGTGTTTTTTTTTCCTTTATATAGAAGCTGAACACTCCGGCCATCCTGAAAGCTCCAAAGGAGAGGAAGCCAAGCAAGAAGGAAGGAGGAACTCCAGGGAAGTCCTCAAGCCTTCCAGCCATTCTCTACAGGTGAAGAAAACAAACATTCTCCCTCATCGTCTATAAGGAAAAAACAGAAATCTGAGCTATAGGAAAAGAGCCGTTCCAGATGTCGTCATCGAAAATTGATCACACCGCCCTTTTTTCAGAAACTACAATATTTTCAATCGTTGCACGCAGCTACAGCTCACACTGTAGGGTGAAAACGCAGGGTTTAAAAGTTCACAGCTCACCGTGTTTGTTCTCACACTGTGCGACCTGACGCTCTGTTGCGATCTACCTGCTTTGGTGTTTTTTTGAATAGTGTTAAATATTTTTTGTTGTACATGAATACACGCCCGTCGAGGTACTTTAAAGTCTTTTTTTTTTTGGACAAAACTAAAGGAATAAAGGCAAATCTGGCGTCTTGCGCATGCATATTGACTATAAGTACACTGGTCTGACGAGGTATGCTGATCTGACAGAACAATGCCACATCGCGGAGCATCGCAGAAATGTCGTTTTTCAAATCGCAGAAGCACTCAGTTTTACTCCCATCATGTTTAACAAGAGTAAGACATTAGATCTGTCACTCCAGACCATTAGCTTCTTGCTAGCTCGCTTCGTTCAACAGTAAAACGTATGAAATGAACAAAAATCATCAAGAACACAAACAGTTTAGCTGGAAAATCTTTCCCTAATCGGTAATCTCTGTTTATTTTCACTTATGAAAGACGAGGCGCCTCAGAGGTTCAGGAAAACTCGGCCCAGGCTGCGTTCAGACGGCTAAGCTAAAAGGCTGTCATCCTTTCAGGTCGCCATTTTCTAAAATGAGCGTTACGCCATAGCATCACACAGCAGATTCACTGAAAACTCTTCTATATTCTATTTAAAGCTGTTATTTCAGTTTACAGTTTTTACTTCTCCTTTAAAATTGTATGAATTTCCTGAATTTAAACCAGAGCTGAAACCATTAATCAGATGAAGCCATTATTGAAATCATCATCAACTAATTCAGTAATCGATTCATCATTATCCGGAATATAGAGACTGTAAAACACGCCTTTAGCTGACAGAGCGACACACTGAGAGCAGGAATTATATCAAAAAGTTTGCATTTAAGATAAAAAAAAAACTCAAAACCAAAACTCAACTGGAAAAGTTTGATTGGTTTGATTCCGTTACAAGTCCTCTTTAAAGAACCTTTGGCTATTCGATTATTAATCGATTATTCGAAAAGATAATCGATTAATCAGTTAGTTGCAGCCCTAATTTAAGACAAAGTTTAGTTTTTACAAAGTAGTTTTTAAGCTCGACTGAAGGTTGGGTTAAGTTCTGCTATCTTTGGGCAATAATGTGCTCTTTGATCTAACTGCTGTTTTATTCTTGCAGCTGTGGGATCTGTAAGAAAAACCAGGACCAACATCTGCTGGTCCTGTGTGACACGTGTAAACTCTACTATCACCTGGGCTGCCTGGAGCCTCCGCTGACACGGATGCCCAAAAAGACCAAGAACAGCTACTGGTGAGGCTCAGTCAGACGCTGCAGGTTGGATCCACGGTTTCTGGAGTTTTTTAAAGACACGTCAGCTCTGTTCTGTTCGGGCTGGTTGAACAAGAACATGCAGAGTTTCTAATGATGGATTAGAGGTGGGGATGTCGGATTGTCCGAAGCGTGGTTGGACTCGTCTCTTGGATTAAAATCATTCAAAATGTCTCCTAACTTTGTTCAATTCAATTCAGTTTATTTCTTTAGCGCCAATTCCACAACACATGTCATCTCAAGGCACTTTACAGTTCAACCAGATCATCCAGTCAGATTGAATTAAAGTTTTCTATCTAAGGAAAACCAGCTGATTGCATCGACTCATTGACTCTTCAGCAATCCCTCACACTAAGCATGCTTGTAGCGACAGTGGAGAGGAAAAACTCCCTTTGAACAGGAAGAAACCTCCAGCAGAACCAGGCTCAGTGTGAGCGGCCATCTGCTGAGGCCCACTGGGGTTCAAGGAGACAGAAGCAGACATAGAAAAAGAAGCATAGATACAAAAGGCAACTGTCAACCAGCTCCACAGGCGGCCCCGTCCAGGAAACACACAGCCAGGCAGACGAGCTCCGAGCCAGCTCCCATGTCAGAGGATGAAGAGAGCACATCCAGTTAGTCACAGTCAGAGAAACAGGACTACACTGGAAAACAGGCCAAGCTCCAACATCTATAAACAAAGGTGTTGATGGCAGCAGCACAGCTGATATTTCTCTCCAGGATGGAGTCACAGCCAAACAGGAACAGACCAGATGAAGCTACTATGAGAAAAAGCAGAGAGAGCAGAACGTTAGAGATTGAACTAACAGATTCTGCAGAGTGGGAGAATAGAGATAGAATGAAGCAGAATGATGAAAAAGGGGTCCCTATGTCCTCCAGCAGTCTAAGCCTATAGCAGCAGAACTATAGAGATAGATCAGGATAACCTGAGCCACTCGAACTAGAAGCTTTATCAAAAAGGAAAGTTTTAAGCCTAGCCTTAAAAGTAGACAGGGTGTCTGCCTCACGGACTAAAACTGGTAGTTGGTTCCACAGGAGAGGTCATACATGCGCCGCTTTGTTTTAAAAAAATATAAATATAAAAAATCTAACAGTGGAAGTCTGGGGGACAGTGATTGGCCTCCATGTTCTGAATGCTGGCGTACCATAAAGAATAAATGAACAGTTTAGTTTGTGACTTCAAGTCGTTGCCCATAGGAAGACGTTACTGGATATAACCTAACGGAATATCTTCAGAACGGCTCCAAATGACACTAAACGCATATGGGAGAGTAGAACATGATGGAATAACGGAAAATCAAGGCCCCAATGTAAAAAAAAACGGCTTTCCCCTTTAATGCCAGAAAATACAGAATCCGATGCAGAAAATCTTGTCGTAGAGGTCGTGGTGTTTAGCGCTCATTGAAAGTCAATGGGGATGATCACACCTGACATGATTTCAGACTGAGATAGACCCCAGGTCTGTTTTAGTCGT
Source organism: Cyprinodon variegatus (assembly GCF_000732505.1). Classification (NCBI taxonomy): domain Eukaryota; kingdom Metazoa; phylum Chordata; class Actinopteri; order Cyprinodontiformes; family Cyprinodontidae; genus Cyprinodon; species Cyprinodon variegatus. The sequence continues at coordinate 31,288 of NW_015150455.1, read as the reverse complement.
TCTACGCAGCAATTCAGCAGCAATTTCATGGGTCTGACAGGAAGAGAGACGCGGTTACAAAGTAAAACACATCCACTTTGAGGGAAAATATGAAATAAAATCTGTTAAAGTAGAGCTTTGCTTTATAGAATGCGCCGGTGTTTTTATTTTAAATAACTTTTCATAATCTGATCCATTTAAATGTGGGAAATAGTTTTTGTGTGTATAGTACAGAGACAGAAGTGAAAATAATCTGCATAGATCTGCTCATCCTGCCTAGTCTGAGCCTCTCTATATGCAGCCAGTCAGTGTGAGATGGAAAAATAAAGCAGATCAGAGATTAAAAAGTGGTTCCAGCCGGTGTGTTCAGGCCTTGAAGCTTCCAGCCTGGCAGCGTCTGTGCTGAAACGCGCTGCGGAGGACACCCAGGTGAAGGGTCGACATCAGCAGAACGGGGACCTTTCTCACTCTGCAGAGAACGCTGATGTGTTTACATCCTCTGGAAAGGGAGACCAGCTATGACTGACAGGGAGATAAACCCTCTGCTTACACTCTGCCATCAGACAGGCTTTATTCACGGTCCAGCCTTCTACTAGAGGCGCAGCTGCTGCTGTGGGCCCTCAGCCTTAAGGCTGGTTTATACTCAGAAACCAGGTCGTCTGCATGAAGAGGCATAGCCCAGTATCAGGTACTGCAGGCTAACAAAGAACCCAAACGACCCCCCGTTCCTGAGGGGAGGACCAGTTCTCCTGGTTCCATCTGAATGTTTTCTAAGCCATAGCCAGTTTTTGGGCTGCAGTATAAAGCTTCAAACCCAACGCTGATTCTGACATTTTGAATATAAAAAAAACCTTCTTGGATGGAAACCAACTCCAGTTGTTTTTTAACTTTATTGGAATTAGTTGGACGGTCTTGCTGGCGAGTCTTACACTGCAAAAAATGAATTCTAAATAAGTCATTTTTTGTTAAAATAAGTGCTTTTTTTCATCAGTTGAAGAGGTAAGTGAGACAGTTTGCCAATGGAACAAGACAATTTACATTTAAAATCAGAAAAAATAATTGCATTGTCTTATTTCGTCAGCATAATATCAAATTATCATATCATATTTTAAGGGTAAAAATACTCAAATTAAAGGTAAATACAATTAATTTAAGAAATGTTTACTTATTTCTAAATCGTTTCTGCAGCGTATGTTCCTGCTAGCTGCTAGCATGTTCACAGGGTCTTGTGGCCTTAGACACAGGTCACATGATCCTGCTGATGATCTATATTCACATGGGTCGTGTTTTCATGGACGGGTCTGGCACTGCAAAAACAATCATAAAAAAAAGTAAAAAATCTCTAAGTTTTAATTGTATTAACTCTTACATGGAGCAGGTAAATAAGATGCTCTGCTAATGGAATGAATATTTTTACTCTTAAAATTAGATAATTAGATAATATGCAGTTGAAATAGGACAAAGCAATAGATTTTTACTAATGTTCCATTGGCAAAGTGTCTCACTGACCTCCTCAATTTAGGAAAAAATAACTTAGACTTAGACTTTTGTACGTGCGTGTCACGTTGGCGTCTGCGTTTCTTTACATCCAGCTTATTACGCTTTGGTGCCTCATAGTCACTGATTTGCAGTCAGATGAGCCAGTTTTCCCTCAGCTGTTTGATTTAAAACAGAAGGAATAAGGTCTCATCTCAGTGTTGGTCGGTCCTGTTAGTCGACTCACTAATGTACACCAATGCTCACCATCAGAATAGGATGACCGTCTAAAGCTGTAACCATCCCTGGTGAAAAGCAGCTGAGAGCCTTGATGTAACAGAACTCCTTCATTCTGTGAACAGAATCAGTGTTTTCCTGAAGGAGCAGCTTACAGTGGCTTCTGCAGAGCATTTTTCTGGTATTATTCCTGACATTTTTCTTCCGTCTTATCAGATAGAGATGCAGAGATGGTAGAAATGTCAGCGGCTCTCTTCCCCTTCCACAGTCTGCTGCTCTTTATCTCAGGAAGACATTAAATGCCTCTGCTTCTCCACATTTAACAACCCAGAGCCATTAGAGAGCAGCTAGAACTATGCTAAAAAGATGGAAAAGTGTTTTCCTTTCACTTGTTCTTCAGGATGTCCTCAGGGTTCGGATGATGCTGGCCTGAGAAACGGATTCTGATAAAACTTCTGTTTCTTTATTGGTTTGAACCCATTTGATTGATGAGCCATGAGTGAATAAAGAGTCAGAGGCAATCATGACGATCTGCTTCCTGCTAGAACATAGAGGTCTGCCGATGAGGTTCGTCTGCCGATGAGGTTCGTCTGCCGGAAGTTTCTCAACCTCTCACGGTCGAGCTTCTAGGCCAGAGGTCTGCAACCTTTCCTTTCTAAAGAGCCATTTTGCCCCGAGGATGGTTAACTAAAAGAAGCTTAGCAACGCAAAATATTCTGAATTTTTCATAAAACACAACCTACTATTTTTGTTAAATAGGAAATTTGTTGCCATTTAAAACAACATGCTGGGGGAGATTCTCAGTCATCCAGGTCATAGTCATTCCAAAGAACGATTTAAAATCAATCCACTGGACTTTGTTTCCAAGTTCAAAGACTTTTCGCTTCCCATCCAGGAAGCTTTTTCAATTCAAAATGTCTGGATTAGCGTTGAGTTCCAGACTTTTACAGAGTAGCCCAACAAAGGCCTTGTTATGGCTACGGACAAAGGCTTTAGGACAGAACTTTAGGACAAAGGCTTTAGGAAAAAGGCTTTAGGAAAAAAGGCTTTGGGACAAAGGCTTTAGGACAAAGCTTTAGGACAAAGTCTTTAGGACAAAGGCTTTAGGAAAAAAGGCTTTGGGACAAAGGCTTTGGGACAAAAGCTTTAAGCCAAAAGCTTTAGGACAAAGGCTTTAGGACAGAACTTTAGGACAAAGCTTTAGGACAAAGGCTTTAGGACAAAGCTTTAGGACAAAGGCTTTAGGACAAAGGCTTTAGGACAGAAGGTTTAGGACAAAAGCTTTAGGACAAAGGCTTTACGACAAAGGCTTTACGACAAAGGCTTTAGGATAAAGGCTTTAGGACAGGGGGTTCAGGACAAAGGCTTTAGGACAAAGGCTTTAGGACAAAGCTTTAGGACAAAGGCTTTAAGACAAAGCTTTAGGACAAAGGCTTTAGGACAAAAGCTTTAGGACAAAGGTTTTAGGACAGATGCTTTAGGACAAAGGCTTTAGGACAAAAGCTTTAGGACAAAGGCTTTAGGACAAAAGCTTTAGGACAGGGGGTTTAGGACAAAGGCTTTAGGACAAAGGCTTTAGGACAAAAGCTTTAGGACAAAGGTTTTAGGACAGAGGCTTTAGGACAAAAAGGTTAAGACAAAAAGTTTAAGACAAAGGCTTTAGGACAAAGGACACTCGTTTTAAGACCAGAATGTTCACATTTTGGACAAAGGAGACGGGTGGTTTGAGAGAGGCGTGAAGGAAGCCATCTATGTTCAGAAAGAAAAACCAACCTTAAACAGAGGGGGGTGGGACTCTAGAAAACCTATAATACAGTGATGGAGCTGATTCCTTCCCACTACCATCTCAACCCTTATCGCCATGCAGGTGGTCAAACATGGCGCCTGTGAAGCCAGGCGTGGCAAGGGCCAATTGCGGGTCAATTTGCAGCCCAACAACGACCTGGACGACTCCCCATTACAAAGGGGTGGACCTGTTTTCAGTTCAATGTACATGTTTTCTAAGCCGTAACGAGGCTTTATGAGCTAACCCATAAAGCCTGGAACTCAACGATAATCCAGACAAAGTTTTCAGACTGGGAAGCGAAACGTCTTTGAAACTTTGAAAACAAAGTCCAGTGGTTTGTTATTAACTTTTAATTTTTGGAACATCTAAAACATGCAATTTATTTGTATTTTTAGCTTTTGAAATCATTGTAACATGATTTCTAAGTTTATTAAAAACATTTTTTTGTTCTTTACATGTCACTTTGTTGTGAAAATTCAATTCAAATATTCTTTATCAAAACCTCTAAGCCTTCTAAGACAGGTATTTTTCATAATACGTTAGTTTTTGGTATCACTTTTAGCCACTATTAAGAGCCATTGGAGACGGTAGTCTCTACTTTTATGAAGACCATAAATAACAGAACTACGGTAGTGGGATTATTTGGTCCAAAATTGGACGAAAAGCCGGAGGGATCAATTTATTTCCAGCTAAAACACTGTTAGTCCAATAAAATCTAGAATATATGGATCTGGACAGTAACTCAAACACCAGTGCGGTGACAGTTTGTGTTTTTCTCCAGGCAATGCTCCGAGTGCGATCAGGCTAGCAGCGACGAAGCTGACATCGCCATGGAGACGCTGCCCGACGGCACCAAGAGATCCAGGAGACAGATCAAAGGGCCCATCAAGTTCATCCCACAGGAGATGTCTCCTGAGCCCAAGAAGCAGCAAGTGAGAGGAGGCACGGTGAGTCCAGGCCAGCAGCCCTTCATCCTGAGCGCCGCTCCTCTTCCTCCTCTCTCCCTTCATTAGAACTAACGTCTGAGTGATTAGGGGTGCTTCACCTGTCTCCTCACGCTGATTGCTCATTTTCTGCACATGGATGAAAAAAAGGGACTCTGATGAATTTACTTTGAAGTGGCATCAGTTCAAACAGGCGGCGTTGATGAGTGGAAGGCAGAGAAGGGGTCGGAGGTCACGATCTGGTTGGTTTTAAGATTTTCATACATTAATTTTGCATCTTTAATAGAAAAACGACTCATCTCCATGTTTAAACCTGTTTCTATCAAACTTTCAGACACAATATGGTTCAACTTCTCCTAATACTACAAATTAATCACATTTGCTTGTAAAAAAAAATAAATAAATAAAAAAAGTGGTGAAACGATCCTCCTTCAGTCTGAGGAAAGGTCACCTCCTTTCAGATGTTTAGTAACATTTGTTTCTATATAGGAAGCATTCAGTTCTATATTCATATATTTCAACTTTTTGTTCCTCTTCTTTCTCTTTATTTCCTCATCATACCGTCTATAAATGTGCTTCAAAGCTGGTATGTTTTTCCGTGCAGTCAGTGAGGATGATTCAGTTCAGCGTAATTCAGCCCGATTCCAAGTTTTAGTTCAACATAATGTGAACAAAGCAGAGGATGAGGGAAGTAAGCTTTAAGATTCATTAATTAGAACGATTACGTTATTAAACCGAGCTTACATCCTGTAGATTAGCTGTTGAGTCCAGACAGATTACAAACACCTGAAGACAGTGGTTTAACTTTTCCAGCAGTAAACTACTTATTTTCTAACCATGCAAACAGGTTTAAACTTTGCGTTAAACAAAACGCCTCTGAGAAAGGTTTATCTGTTTGATTTGTTTCTACCTTCCCTCTGCCTGCTGTGACACTGACTCACTTCATACATGGCCTTCTGTGTTGGTTCAGAGAAAGAAAAGCTCCAATAACCCAGAAAACCTCAGGTTTCATCTTAATATGCAGGGAGAACGGATCGGTCCTGATGATCAGGATGAGGCGTATTTTCAGTCCCATCTCAAACACCATCAGTGACTCGGCACCGCGGCGCTGAAGCTCCACCAGCCTGAGCGCCGTTCACCAGAACCAGGCTTCTCACACATATTAACTGTCTGACTGTATCTAAAGCCGGCGTACCCTGTACGATATTTCCAATCGTTGCACGCAGCTGCAGCTCACACTGTACGGTGAAACCGCAGGGTTTAAAAGTTCACAGCTCACCATGTTTGCTCTCACACTGTGACCCGACGCTCTGATGCGATCTACCTGCTCACACTGTACGTCTGACAAAGACATGGCTGAGCTAACGTGGCTACTATGGTCTGACAATTTTACAGAAAGAACTCCATTTCACTCATTGCCCCCCCGCCATGCTGCTGGGTTTTCATCTGAGAGGAAGAGGAAGAAGAATCCTTGTTTGCCCACTGAGCGACTGAATTTCAAACATCTTGATTTTCTCCTGACCTTACGATTCCTGATGGGGAGATGGTCGTTAGCGGCGGATCACCCCTCGCTACCCCCTGTACACTACGCCACGCACCATCAGGCTGAAAGGTGGCCCGATCGAAAATTTCTCGCACGACTGGGGGATCGGCCGGAAAAGGGCAAAACATCATACAGCGTACGCCCGGCGTAAGGCTCTAGATTTATCTGGGCAGATCAAATCATCTAACAGGAACATTTCAGCTCTGTTCAAATCATTGGTCCTTCATAAACGTCTTAAACCAGTAGTAGCTGATAAAAGCTTCATTATTTGTTTACATTTAGGTCCTTTTATCCAAATCAGCCCTCATGCAGCTGAAGTTTAAGGAAATGATGTGAAAATGTTAGCTAATGAAGAGAAATATAACATTTTGTTGGTAGAAATTTTAGCACGTACATTTTTTCCTCCACATTTACGATTTGCATCCTGCTAACGAATGAAGGGACACCCTTTACAACCCAATCCCACCCGAAGCCATGCAACGCTTTCAGGTCCGAGTCAGAAGCTACAGGTACGGAGGACGGTCCGAGTCAGAAGCTACAGGCACGGCTGATGGTCTTTGCTCTCTGGATGCTGCTTGCCTTGGTCGTTGGTACTTGGATCCTCTCATACAGCTTTCTCCTTAGATCGATATCGGGCGGCTCGGGGCTGTGGGCTTCCAACAGGACTCGGTAAGGAAATGAATCTCTGTGACCGCTTCTCCTCCAAGTCGTTCCAGAGTGTTCCTCCTATGAGCTCGACACTCTGCTGGGGTTCTCAGGGATGCTCTGTTTTCTCAGACAGCAGCGACTCCTCAGAGCAGCATTTATCATCCAATGCAGGGCGGCAGCAGCTAAAAGGATCCTGCTTTGCATTTTTAATGCTTTTACCAGGGCACTTCTCTAAAGCGCTGTTTCCATTTATCAGGCCTCGCTAATCGACGTCCTCCTGGCCTCTGCATGCCTGTCTGCTTGGAGGAGTTCATTTTTCAGGAAGGAGCTTTTGTTTTAATAAATAGACACGTTTCCCTTCATTGAAAGGCTCTAAACAGCCAGTGGAGGATCTATGGGAAGTTATTCATGGTTTTTAATGTGTAGCTGATGGAGGAGAGGCTTGGTCAGTGTGGGGATCAGTTAGAGCCGTTCAACTAGATTTACATCCATCAGCATCTCTATGCTTTACTGTAATAACAGTAGGTTGGCTGTCTTCACTATGAGTTTAATGTCTGACCTGCAGGATTCATGCAGATTGTTTTCTCACATAATGAATCAAAGAACCAATGTTTGGCTTATTGATCTGGAATATTTAACTTTTCTTTTTTTATTCATATTTAAGATCCACAACTTCTTTTAAAAAAATCTGTTTTCTCTGAATCCTCCATGTTATTGTCATTGATGGTTTCTTTTCATGTGAGAGTATCTTTTACGCGTCTCTGCAGTTTTCCAAAAGGCCCTGGTGCTGAAAGGTTCAGGATGGAAAGCAGCTTTCAGATTTTTAGGTCCCTCTTCTTATGTTTGTTCACGCCAAACTCCAAACCTGAGAAAACATCAGCAGCTTCCTGTTTGTCTGACATTTTGCTAGAAATTCCCTGATGAGCAGCAGCACCTGGAACCTACTGATCGATAATGGAGCTGGATTTCACAGAACGGCTTCCGGTACTTGATTTACTTTTCAAAGCTGAACAAAGTCCAGCAGCTAAAGCTAGATCACCTTGAGGAAGATTAGACGGCGTTCTAAATCAGACGGGTACAGCAGGGAAATCAGAGCGAGAACCTTGGCAGAGAGAGAGAACCAGAACCGCTTCAAAGCTGCCTGCCACACCCCTATAGAGCGAAGGAACCGTTCCATGGGTTAGAGAAGGGAAGAGGCCGTGATGCTAGGTCATGAGGCCGGCTCTTACTGCTAGCTCTGGAGCCCAGCTCTTGATGCTAGGTCACGAGGCCTGCTCTGGAGGCCGGCTCTTGATGCTAGGTCACGAGGCCTGCTCTGGAGGGCGGCTCTTGATGCTAGGTCACGAGGCCGGCTCTGGAGGGCGGCTCTTGATGCTAGGTCGCGAGGCCAGCTCTTGATGCTAGGTCACGAGGCCGCTCTGGAGGGCGGCTCTTGATGCTAGGTCGCGAGGCCGGCTCTTGATACTAGGTCGCGAGGCCGGCTCTTGATACTAGGTCACGAGGCCTGCTCTGGAGCCCGGCTCTTGATGCTAGGTCGCGAGGCCGGCTCTTGATGCTAGGTCACAAGGCCGGCTCTGCAGCCTGGCTCTTGATGCTAGGTCACGAGGCCTGCTCTGGAGGGCGGCTCTTGATGCTAGGTCGCGAAGCCAGCTCTTGATGCTAGGTCACGAGGCCTGCTCTGGAGCCCTGCTCTTGATGCTAGGTCGTGAGGCCGACTCTTGATGCTGTTGGTAGACAGCTGTTGGTGGTAGATGTCGACGGGCAGAGAGCGGCAGAGCGAGGAGAGATGGTGATCCAGGCCTTTTCTGTGTTGGATCTAAGGGGCTGAATTAAAATGCTCAGTCACCCTCCATCAGCCACTAATTCTTGAAAATAGAGAAAAGTTTAAAATTTTCATCTTCTTTGAATCTGGCTGTGGTTAAATTTAAATGTGGTTTACTTGTTCTGCAACCCTAGATGAATCCAACAGATTTGGTAACCATGTCAACAGTATCCATGGGGCAATGCAGAACACCAATCACACCATCAACACAGTATGCTAATTTAGCATCTTTAGCTAACAGGTAGCATAATTGCCCTTTCGTATGGTTACCTTATGCTTTTACTTAAAGCTGAAACAATTATTGAAATAATCATCGATTAATCATTAACTGGAGTATAGAGACTGTAAAACATTCCTTTAGCTGACAGAGTGACACACTTAGAGCAGGAATTAAACCAAGATTGTAAAAGAAAAAAAAATTCTATTTAAGATAAAATACATTTTTTCATCAGTCAACATGCTCTATCCAGAACTCCTCCAGAAAATGTTTATATT
>NW_015150455.1:20479-21477 GCF_000732505.1 Cyprinodon variegatus | reverse complement strand
AGTCTTAGTCTGTAAAATCTTTACATTTCTTGTAGGGTTTTGTCCTAATTGCTGCTATTAGCATGTTTTAAGGTCTATCTACTATAGTTCTAGGTAACGAGTCAATTTGATAACTAAATTAGTTAAAGATTATTTCTATAGCCTCGATTAATGTGATTAATGGTTCAGGGATTCACATATAATCCAAATGTTTGCCTTTCTTGTTTTAAACTCACTATTCACTGACGTCATTGAGGCTGAAAACTGAATCTGCTGATGTGGCCTCTGATTGCTCTATATGTTTTATTTCTGTGATCGTTCTTCTGCTTCAACATTTCTATTTCAGTTACTGCAGCATTTAATTTTTGAATTAACTTCTCTTCAGCCAATCCTACTTCTTACACATCTGCAGCAGAAGCTGGTGTTTTATCTGGGGAATCAAACTGAACTCATCCATTTTAATTCACTTCTATTGGGATGCATATAACTGTTAGTTTCTGATCTGGATGTATTGAAAATGATAAGAACTTATTGTAAATAAACCTGAGCAACTTTTTGATTTCCTCTGCTGCAGATCTACTTTGATTTTCCAGCCTCTCCACCTTGGTGGGCTCTAAACCTTTGAAATGAGAGACTCCACTGAGTTTACTGAATTATCTGCACATCCTGACAGCGGCTGTCTGGCTGCAGAACTGCTTAGTCCATTGTGCACGGCTGGAGGATTAATGATTAGCCAATCAGTGCCATGTGTGAGACCAAAGCTGTTGACAAGTTGGTGTCAAGCATCATCAAATGGTGCCGCGTTGATTGCTTATTGGAACCCCCCCCACACACACACGCACAGAAATCAGTTAGAGTGAAGGCAGTCTCCTAGTTGCTAATTAATAAGCTGCTCCTGTATTGTATCTGCTAACAACACACTTTCTTTGGGCTAAAGCTAAACACACTAACAGCCCTCTCTTTACCTGTCCCTCTTCATGACCTTATAGATGCAGATAAAGCAGCGTTGAGTTTCTACA
>NW_015150455.1:11932-16394 GCF_000732505.1 Cyprinodon variegatus | reverse complement strand
TTCATCTATGGAAACTGAACTTTGAGCTCGTTGTTTTAAACTATGAACTGGAGCAACATTGTTGGTTTGTTTCAGGGAATTTGGTCATTTCTTGTCCTTAAAGCGTCTGAAAAGCAGCAGCTTTAGGTGGAGATCAATGTCCCAATAAGTGGACGTAGCTTTGTGCTGGAACTCCAAACTTCTCCACATGAACATGTGTAATTAATCAGCCGAAAATGATATCAAGTTAATATGTCTGGTTACTAACTGCCCCATGCTCCGGTAATTTCTCTAATCCTCTGTGAAATGATTCATGCTTGTTAAAGATGCACTGATGTACTTAATTAAAAGATTGATTTTGCGTGGGACATGAAAAGCGCCTGCAGATTTAATTTCCTCACCTGAGCAGAGCCTAAGATTAGCGGCGCTGTGCAGCCGAGCATTTTCCAGCTGATCCAGCTCCTCTGATGCCCCCCCCCCCACCGCTGCCTGGGTCCTTCTTTCAGACCACAGACCCAGGAGTAATGGCGTTCCAAAGACGCCAGTTGGCAGCTTTCTTGCAGTTAGCCTTCTTAATGATAACTCCTCCATCTGGTGAGAAGGGACGAGCCAAAGGCAACAGATGGAATTGTTTTCACAATCTGTTTAAATATGTTGTTGATTTTTCTTTCCCTTTTAAACTTTCCAAGCAGCGATGCTGCTGGATCTGTGCTTCCTGCAGCACTGAGCCTTCTGTGAAGTGGTGCACACTTCAGACCAGTGTAATGCTGTGTGTGTTTACTCACTGATGGTGAAAAAACTACTTTACTTAAATAATCGGAGTCTCATTTGTCCCACAGCACCACTAGAAAACATGGCTGCTGTCTGAGCTGTGATAAAGTTCTATGAATAAACATGGTTATCCCTCTTATATGCTGCTTTCCCATGAATTACTAGTGAGCCTTTAAAGTAGTGCTTAATATCCCCATGTTAGTGACAAGGTTGAGTTTCATCCGGAAGAAAGTTTCAACCCTTGATAGTGAAGTCGGAGTGACTAGCTGATAAAAAGTGCTGACTAATCCTCCTTGACTTCCACATGTTGTGGAGGTGTGTGTGTAGCCCAGCTCTGTCGCTCTTTAGCATAAAGGGGGAAAGGAGTTTTTATTGAGTTTCTGGGCTGAAATTGTTGCAGGTGAAAGGCCTTTTCCTGCAGGGGGAGCCTTTCCGAAACTTTGGGCTAGAGATTTGTCCCTACCCGATCCGTACCAGTGAGTAGATGAGTACCATCTACTCAATTGCGCAACCAGATATACATCCGGGTTGCCTGAATTATATTTTTCCCTCCCTAAAAATAGTAAGCCTACTAAACTATAATGTTTTGAAGGTTAATAATTTATTTCCTGAGAAAATAAATGCCCTGAAATGCTTCATTTTTTTTATCACTTGTCTGTTTGCGATCCGTGTCGAAAATTTAATCCTACGCTTTTCCAGGAGCTAACTATTTCAATTTTGGATTTTAACATAAATCTAGTCTTTTTGAGTTTTGTTTTTTCCCTTTTGTGTTAACAATACAGTGTACAGCGCATAATATAAACAAAAAAACAAAACAACTAAAATGCAGATAAATATGATGTCATCATATTGTGTCAGACCGCTCTGAGCATGTCCCATGATGATGTCAGACAAGCAGTTTAACAGAGAAAATGTAAGAAGCATCAAATTGTCTCAAAAAAGTCATAAATGTTTTTAAATATTTGTATTAGCATTAAGTAGGACTATAATTACATTATTTATGGCAACCTGGGTGAATATCTGCCTGCACATGCCCAAATTCATTTGTTGGTGTATTGATGGTTCCGTCTTGAACAGTTGGGAGGAACCAACCCAAACCCAGCAACAAAAGCGGTTAACCCGACCATCATCCATTAATCAGTTTAACTCCCATGACAACTAAACAGGAAGAGAGGAGACAACTGACCCTGTAGAAGAGGCACTGATTAAATTTTTTAACATCAGTAGAGAAAGGATAAAATCATTGAAAATCAAATCCGTAGTTTAATTTATTTGCGCTAGACCCAGAAATGTGAGTGACAGCAAAAGCCAAAAGTGGTATCTGTCATGCCAGTTTTGAAAAATCGTATATGCCAGTTGGCAACAGGCTTATGCCAGCTAGGAAATGGCTAATGCCAGTTGGAAACCAGTGTATGCCAATGGGAACTGGCTTATGCCATTTGGGAACCGGCTTATGCCAGTTGGAAGCCAGTTTATGCCAGGTGGGAACAGGCTTATGCCAATTTGGAACCCGCTTATGCCAGTGAGAACTGGCACATGCCAGTTCAGAACCAACTTATGCCAGTTGGGAAACAGTTTATGCCAGTTGGGAAACAGTTTATGGCAGTTGGGAACCGGCTTATGCCAGTTGAGAACCGGCTTATGGCAGTTGGGAAACAGTTTATGCCAGTTGGGAAACGGTTTATGTCAGTTGGGAACTGGCTTATGCCAGTTGAAAAATGGCACATTATCCTAATGTAGTTTTATTAACAATATATTGTTGGGAGTCATGAAAATGTCATGTTTTATTTGTAGTTGTAAATATGTCTGTGTTGAAAAACCCAATAAACAGTCACACCACCAAATCTTGTCTTTAATAATGAATTTATTTATAACGCACTTTACATTTGACATCAAATCTCAAAGTGCTACAAAGTGCTACATTTAAAAAAGGGAAAATTAAAACAAATTTAAAAGACCATAACATTAAAAACAGTGTAAAAAGACAATCATTAAAATCAATACATTAAAAGGCATACGTAGCCTATTAAAAAAAATATTAAAATCAACAATTGTAGGCATATCTAAAAAGGAAAGTTTTCAATCCTTTCTTAAAACAATCCACTGTCTGTGGGGCCCTAAGGTGGTCTGGGAGGGCATTCCACAGACTGGGAGCTGCGGCTTCGAAGGCCCTGTCGCCCATTGTTTTTGTCTTTGTATTTACTTTGATAATGTGACGAGATTTTCAGACAATGGCAGCATATGGTCAGAATTATAGAATGAAGTGGATTGCGATTGGATTGAGTTATCTGCTAAGCATTAGCCTAGCCACCATCTGTACAATTCTTCGTCATTCTCTGGTTGCAAACAGCTTTTTACCGCCACCTGCTGTACACACCATGCGTGTGGCGTCAGATCAATGACAATATAATTTTCATACAGTTGAAATAATGATTTAAAAAAAATCCCAACTGGCATATGCCATACCACTTTTGGCTCTAGGTGCTGATGAGATTTCACATGATAAACTTGGAAAAAGTTCAACACCTGTAAGCTTTTCATGAATTCTCAGAAACTCTTGGTGTGTTTTTTCCAGTTTCACGATTCAAATCCTAAACGTGTGAATTGTTTTTCCAGTCTGTCTCGATTTGGAGGGTTAGTTTTTAGAATATTTAAATTATGAAGACTTTAGAAAGAAAAAAAAAAAAGTTGATATTTCCCAGTCTTAAACGAAGCATACAGGAGAGGATGCCGCTGCTAAAGGGAAATGTTTGTGCTTCACAGAGAACCAGGGGGCAGAAGAGGAAGAGAGTTCCTCTGACTGAAGAACGAGAAGAGAAAGTGGAGGTGAGTCGCTTCTTCATACTGCAGGAAACTGTTTGGAAAGCCCAGTAGAGATAACCTTTTCCGATTCTATCTCTTTCTATTTGTTTTTGCATCAGACTCACTTTAAAATGGTTTCTCCCATTCATCTAATCCTCTATGTCTGCTTTCCTTCGGTGGATCTAATGGGATTGATTCCCACTGTGTCAGAAAATCGGGTTAAATACTTCACTTTTCATTCCACCTGCTCCAAGGATGTTGTTTGTTGTATTCTGAGATTCACGCCTCAATTCTTAGTGTCAACTCTGGTTCAGTAGACTCCCAGAGCAGAGGCACGGCTCGGCTGACCCTGAGGAACCGCTCCCTGCATGTCCTTGAAAAGCTGAAAGACGGAGTCAGAAAGGAGAACCATTATGAGGCTGGGATGTTCTGGAACAGTTTTTAACCCTAGTTATCCCTCAGTGCATTTTATCCCAACCCCATCCCCAGATCCAGATCACATTTTACTGCAGAGGCTCCAACCAGCATCCATCCAGCTCTCATTTCTAATCAGCTATGTTTCCATAGGAACCATTGCCACGGGAACGCAGACAACGCCAGACTGCAGTGCAGAAAAAGCCCAAAGCTGATGATACCAGAACCGAGTGCACGACTTGCAAAGGACCCGGCGACAATGAGAACCTAGTCAGGTAAGGTCTAACAGAACTGAAGTTTTCTAACACAACCAAAATGTTCTACTCCACAGTAAGTGGGCCTGCCAGAACAAAAATGTTCTAGTCTAACAGAACCGGAATGTTCTATTAGAACCGGGTGTTCTAGTCCACAGTGAGCGGGTCTGACAGAACCGGAATGTTCTAACAGAACCGGAATGTTCTATTAGAACCGGGTGTTCTAGTCCACAGTGAGCGGG
>NW_015150455.1:8341-10611 GCF_000732505.1 Cyprinodon variegatus | reverse complement strand
CTATCAGAACCAGAATGTTCTGGTCCACGGTGTGTAGTGGGTAATGTGTATCTATTCATTAGTCCGTAGTTCTGCAGGTGGAGCCATGTCCTCCTGATGATTAAAGTTCAGTCTTCATTAGACCCTGGCCGCTCGGGCTGATCAGACGGGGGGGCTGAGGTCGTCCTCTCCTCAGGCCCCTATATTGACCTGCCACATATATTTGCTCACTTCAGTAGGCTGTAATGAAAAGCACAATTAATTTCCCTCCTTTCTTTGGGTTTTAGGCGCCTGGCATCTAATCAACACGATTCCTCTTTGTGTCCTTTGAGAGGCAGCAGATGCCTTGATAGCGCATTGTCATGTAATGACCGTTTTAGATCCCAAACCTAACAGCAGACTCTGGGCTGAGCAGACGCAGTCTTTCACCAGCTAAAGTGTTGCACAGATCATTGTGTGTTTTTCTTTTTATTACCACCATTTGTTTCCTTTATCAAACGGCAGCAGAGCCTTCTAATGACCAGCTCGTACTTCCCAAAGTTTTCCGTGCACTCTGCTTAGTTCTAGTTCTGCTCCTTTTATTAAGAACCAATCAAGCTGATTTTACGTCTCTTTAGGTTTGAAAAGTATGTAAATAATATCACTCCCTGCATTTCCATTCACTATTGTATTTTGCAAATTGTAATTAAGAAATTTACATTTTACAAATTTCGGTTGAAAAAAGATTCAATAAAATTTTTTTGCTCTCGGAAGAAGTGATTTTTCAGTCCAAGTGAATTCAATTTGTTTCTCAAAGCTTCAATAAATTCCCTTTTTTTAATATCAAACATCATCACCAACCAGATGTTACTTGGGATAAAAAAGATGAAAATGACAACAGGAAGTGGTGTGAGGGTGATGATAGCCAGGCATGTTTATGTTTCACATATATATATAATATTTGTTAACATCAGCTCTTTTTTTTGGACTGTTGTCCATATTAAAATAAGTTTTGTTCAAATTGCGCAGTTTTCAGCTTTACTATTTGATGAAGGTCCATTCTTAATCCGACCTGTTATGGTTTACTTAGTGAAGGAAATTGAAGAGACAATCAAGTGACAGTAAACAAAGGGTTTCAGGTCTCAGAACATATCCAAATCATTTAATCTAATGTCAAGGGTTCTTCAAAACTAATGCGCTTGATTTATTCATTCAGTACTAAGGCAAAAGCTCTGACATTAGTAAACAAAACATGATCTAAAAAACCAATTTACCTTTAAAAGTAGAATGACATGTTTTTTGTTAGCATGATCTGATTCTGTTTAAAATCGAATTGACATAAAATGTAGTATATGAAAACTCAAAGGAGCCTGAGCTGGTGCAGGAGGTGAAGTGATACCAGTTAGTAACAGTCTGGCTCTCCTCCACACATTGCCTGGTCTCTGGAAACGAGCTCCTTGAGAGGCTGGACTCTTCTATTCCGGAGTGGCCCATGGAGAGAGTGAGGGTGGGTGTGGATCTTGGTTTATCCCGCTGGACGAGAGGGTCACAATCATTCGGATGGGTGAGAGGTCAAACGGAGGAAGCTGGACAGACTGGCAAGCCCAAGCAAGTACTGAGGGTGTGCTGGGAATATCTGGTTGACCCCTCGGTCAGAGACGTATTCAACTCTCACCTCCAGGAAAGCTTCTCCCAGATTCTGGGGGAAGCTTCAGATATGGAGTCTGAGGCCATAAGGTCTGCACTGCCCATCATGGTGCCAATCCCCTAACCTGGTGGTTAGCACCAAAAGTAAGGGATGCTGTCAGGCTGAGGAAGGAGTCTTATCAAGCCTGGTTTGCTAGTAGGACTCCTGAAGCAGCAAGCAGGCATCCTGAGGCCAAGCTTGCACTGCCTGAGTGGCAAAAACTCAAGCTTGGGAGGATTTTGAAGAGGCCATGGAGAAAGAGTATCGGCTGGCCTCAAAGTGATTGTGGTAATCTCTGGAGGGGGAGGCGGTGCTTTGCTAACACTATTGTCAGTGGGAGTAACAAGCTGCAGACTTTGAAAGAGGACATTGTTTGGCAGTGGAAGGAATACTTTGAGGATCTTCAGCTGACATGTCCTCTGTGGTGAAAGAAGAAATGGGTTGTTCAGGGCTGGATTCATTCATCACACTGAAATCACAGAGGGGGTCACAAACATCTAGGATGGCAAGGCTTCGGGGATGGATGAGATCCACCCAGAGTACCTCAGGACTCTGGATGTTGCCAGGCTGTCATGGCTGACATGCCTCTTAAAGAGTGCACGGTCATGGACAGTGCCACTGAATT
>NW_015150455.1:0-6285 GCF_000732505.1 Cyprinodon variegatus | reverse complement strand
CTTCATTTTTCTTTCTTTTTTATTCTTTTGTCTTTTCCGGCGGGGGTTTCCTTGTGAACATTTTTGTATTTGCGTAAATATTGCATATTTTAAAAACAAAACAAAAAAAAGCCATACATAAATAAACAGTTAAATAGCCTTTGGAACGTTACTGTGACCGCTCTGAGCATGTCCGATGATGACGTCACGCAACGCAATGTAGAGAAGGTAAAACGTTTCCATTACTTCCAGAAAAGTCTTCAATATTTTCTATTTGATGTAGTTTAGCATTCTTTAATGTTTTAAGTCCATAAATAAGTGTTTTCAGTACTTAGTTTTCAGCAACCCGGATCTTATTATTCTGTTTCCGCATGCGCAGGACGGATCGGGTAGTGACGGTCCTTTAGCAGAAACTCCAGGACTGGTAGACCGGCCGGTCCAAACTGGTCTGATAGCAGAACCAGAACACTGAGTGGTTCATTTAGACAGTGCAGTGCAGCCATAGGCCTGCCAGGGGGCGCTAACTCTGGAGGTTACAGGTATAGCACCCCTAGTGGCTAAACGTAATGCTGTGAAATAACGTGAAGAAAGTTCTGTGGTATATTTCCTGTCGGGAAAAGGACTATTTATCTGACATCGGTAGCACATGTCGTGTTTTACGTTTACGTCACAACGCTTCAACGCTGCCAAACATGAGAATCCTCCCTGCAAAGGAAGCAGAACCAGAAGTAGCTCCTCCATTCAGATGTTTTATTCTAAACTTTTTTCCATCGCCAACCATCTTTTCTTTTTCATGTTCTGTGTTCCATCATTTGGCTCATGGTTTAAAGATGGAAGCGAAGAAGACGACGCTCCTTCCATCCAAACCAGCAGATGTTCTGGTGTCTTATTGTGTGTTGATGAATGCTCCGGGGTTCTGGGTTCTGGTCGGGGTGTGAGGTGTGCTGCCCTGACTCTTTCTATCTTTGCATTGCACAGGTTGTGAGAGCCGGGGCAGCCACCTCACCTCCCCCCCATAAAATGTCGGGCCTGACGACCGTTGGCTTAGAGACAAATCGGAGAACGACGTCTTCTCATCGCTCGGCAGCCAAGTCAGAACCCAACGGGACGGCAGCCGTCCAACCGACTGTTTGGACGCTTGTTTTTCCTCTGAACCTTTAACATACGGACTGTTCATTGGTGGATTATTGTGTGCATCACTAGGTAGTTCTTTCTGTACAGTTTATGTCCAAATAAGTTTTTTTTTATTGATTTACTTCATTCTGTTTATAAAAGACAGCAGGAAAATCTGTTATGTTTTAGAAGTTGGTGGTTTATTTTTCCAGGTTCTCCATGTTTCCCCTTCAAACTGATCGTCTTCCAGGTTTTTCTGCCTTTCTTTCCGTCTGACCTGCTAATCAGTTCTAATCACGACCATTGATTGAACTCAGACGCCAATCACCCGTAGCAACCCAGCACGAGTGATTGGACGGCCTTAGGGAGGCTTTCAGACGTCTGGTTTGAAGTGTGAAGACCAGAAGTAATGAGGAAACATCCCTGTTTGCTAAAGCACTGAAATAATGCTCCTGTAATAGAAACTGACTTGTTGTTCTTAGATCTTAGCCTGAATGTGTTTACACTGAAAAAAAGGACGTCAGCTGTTCGTTTCTTTACCTTGTGTTTAGCAGATAGGTCAGTTTGCATGTGGAAAACGATGATTTATGATTAAAATAAGAAAAAAAATTGAATTATCTCATTTTAAAGGAAACCAAAATCATTCGATTGGTGCATCGTCTTTTTTACTGCTCAGATTTGGGGAAATTTGAAACTATTTGAAGAAATCTATACTTATCTGTAGATCAAGTTTTTGCAGTTTAGAGTAATAAAACCAGAACTCTGCAAAAATCAAAGAGAGATTAGTGAATGAGTCCTAAATGTGAGCAGTTAGATGGATGATCTTCCCCTAGAATGATATGAAGATAAGAAGCACTTCAAACCGGAGTTCTTTTTTTTAAATTTGAAACATAAATCATTGATTTATGGAAAATCTGCCTTTATTTCAATCCTGTTGATTTTCTGCAGTGAAGAAGTCTTCCGTTGTCTCAGTGTGTTGATGTGACGCTTTAACTGACGCGTCCCTGCTGCGCCGCGGTCTGCCCGCTGCCCTGACCTCCGTCACATCTTGGCCTCTCATGTCAGGCGGCTGCCCGTCCCGGAGCCGCCGCCAGGGAGCCGCCGCCAGTCCGCGGAGCGGAAGGACGCTGTCATGTTTCAGCTCTAACCTGCATGGCCACGTGTTTGCATAGTTTAGGTGGATGTTAGCCTCAGTGACGTGTTCTCCTGAATGTGTGACGATGTGTACAGTATTTATTGAAGCGTCTCAGTCCTGTGCAGCTTATTAAACGGTGACGGTACCCGCTGCTGTGATGTTACTCACTTTTATTTGCCAAATGTTGGTTTACGGCGACGCCTCCTGATTTCTGCTCCACCGTGCATCGAACGTTGCTTCTGTGTCTTTGTTTCTGGCCTTTAGCTCTTGGAAATGAAGTGCAGCTTTAATAAACTCTTGATTTTTTTTCACCTTATTGCTGCGGTGATAAATGAGTGTCAGACAGCTAATTAATTGTTCTAAAGGTGCGGCAGCGGCGGTCCGTTTGTGCGTGTAATGCCCCCTGTCAGCAGTGATTTATCACCTGGGAAGTGGCCCCTCTTGTTTTCACATGGACAGGGGGGGGGGCTTCTTCTCAACCCACAGAGTGGAGTCTGGAATAAATCTACAAACAAGAAGCTGTGTTTGAAATAAAGGGGAATCAGTTCAATGCATTTCTGCCTTCATTCACCATGAAGTCCATCTGGGATCTTTCCTGGTTCCAACGAGAACGCAGAACCACGGGGTGGAGGGGCGCACAGTGTGGGCAGCAGCATCAGCTGCACTTTTTAAGCCTCTGGTCAGAATGAACCGCTGCAGGAAGGAAATGATCTTGGAGGAAATGATAAATGATCTGAGTTGCTCTGTAAATAACTTAGAACTCTGTAAATCCAAAAAAGTAAAAAATCAATCCACTGGACTTTGTTTCCAAGTTTGAAGACGTTTCTCTTCCATCCAGGAAGCTTTTTTAATTCAAAATGTCAGAAATAGCGTTTAGTTCCAGGTTTTATCCAGCAGCCCAACAAAGCCTGGTTTTAGTTCAGAAAACATGCTTCTGAAAATAACAGAAACAAAACTACTACAATATAAAGAATAATTTTACTTTGGAGGCCAACATGCTCTGCTCACTTTCTGCTCAAATGAAGGAAAAAATATTAGTTTTTACAGCCTGAATCCCAGTTTATTACAGGATGTTAGAAAAGTCGCAGCAGAAAGTAAAATCTCGCTCACCAGTTGACCCCTGACCCATATCCCATTATTTTGCCCACATGCGACCTGGATCTGATCTTTTCATGGCTGTCTGAGCGACACAGATCAGGTTCTTTCCAATGCGACCGAGGCTGCTTGGCTCTGTGGTCCTGAATCCGATCCAAATCTGATCTTTTCAAATGTGACCTGTGTCTGAACAGCCAGGTCGTATTCATCTGACCTGAATGTCATTAATAACTGACAGTGGTCACTCTTCTCCTTCTTGATATGCAGAAGTGGCAAGAAAAACAACAGCAATGGTGGACGATGAAGTGGAGAGCAGTATTTCAGTATTTATTTTTAAGCATCTTAGAAAGATTGAGTTTTTAAGGTTGGCTAAGATCGCTAGATGCGCTCCAGCGCTACCATCCATGTTTACTTCTTTAAACACAGACCACGCTGGCTTCTGACATCATGGCGTCCTCTACTGCGCATGCGGGACACTTAGGTATGAATGCAGTTCACACAGGAGATCACATACAAGACGCATATATTTGGAAATATGAACGACAACGCAAAAAAATTGGAATTGAGCATCAAGGCCTGCAGTGTGAACATAGCCTAAACATCAGCATAGAAAATACAGAATAGATCAAACAGTCTGATTCAGCAGAACCAAAAGTTATTAATGTTTTCAAGCAGGGGCGGATTTAGGAAATGTGGGGCCCTAGGCAAAGGCAGAGAGGGGCCCCTCTGAATTGAAAAGGCAACCCATCAAACAGCCCCATTCTCCAGATAGAGAAATGTTAATAGAATAGACATCCATTATCTGTTCTAGGTTGTGTCCCTCTCTTCTTGTCCCTTTTCTTCTTGTTTTCCTCTCTATGTTTTGTACTCAGCTGACTTTTCATGCTGTCTCTAAAGGAATGAAAGATTTTTTCCAAGCACTAAGCTCACTTAGCTGATTGCTCCTTCCTGTGTTTCCAAAAAGGCCAAAGTAAATAACCCAGTCCTTCTTTTCACTGTAGACAAGCCATGATCTGCTTATCTGTTCTCCATTTTTCATTTGGATGAAATAATAGCTGCATGAATCATGACAGCAGACAAGATAGAGGAGAGCAGGAGGCGGGGTTACCAATCTACTCGCTCTGGAGAGCAGAGTTCGCTGCTTTTAGATGTTGTCTCCAAAGTCTCCAGTAGCAGAAAAAAGTCTCTAGATTTGGCGCTAGGAGCTTTTTAGAAATCAAAGTGCTAGAGGGGTCTGAAAAGTGGCTAAATATAGCGACTAAAGCGCTAAGTTGGCAACACTGCTCTTTGCATGGTTTGTTTTCAAATGGTTTGCTGCTGTCTGATTGGACCTTTCTGAACATGTGCAGCAAATGGACTGATCCAATATGGTGGACACTGAAGGGGGGGGCTGAGACACACTTAATATTATCAGCGTTCTGATGGCGTTTTTATCAAAAACATAATGTGCAGAAATAAGCAATAGTTTTATTAACCATAAATATAAACAGAGTTTTATGGGGCCCCCAGGAACCTGGGCCCCCAGGCAGCTGCCTAGTTTTGCCTGATGGTAAAATTCTCCCTGTTTTCAACATCTGACCAAGACTTCAATTCCTCTGATATCCTTGATGAGCCTCAAATGAAGCCACATGGTTCAAGAACTGAACGTCATCCTCTGCTTGTTTTCTGAAAATCAGGACTCCTTTCTTCCTGCTGCATCCTAACCCGGACATCGCCGGCCCGTTTGATCACTTCAGCACCGTTTTCCCGCCCAGAACATCTGGGTTCTGCTTCAGGAGGCGGATGGAAGGAGAGAGAAGCTAGCAGGGATGTTCTGCAAAGCTGTAACCTTTTCCGATGACGAGTGCGTTTCCTATTACTGCTCTGACACCAGATCCAGGCAGATGATTTAATGGCGGCATTTTGCTTTTGCTGACTTCACCCTTTCCCCCTCTATTAAAAAGCCAGAAGTCCAGAGCTTGGAGCGGCGCTGTGTGGGAAGAGTGGCCAAGCAGCTCCGATCTATCACTCCCAGCCTCCTCCACTGTCTCTTTATGCTCCTGATTCAGCTGCTGTGTGGGTCCCCCCCCCCTCCGTATTTTAGTTATAATGCTGGATATAAATCGGGGAAACTTCATGGCCGCCGTGTAGCTTATTGCCGTCTTTTCCCTGAAGGCTGCTGTTTGCCCCCAGCCTCTGACTGGGTCTGCACTGGTTTACTAGCAGTGGCCAGTTTACTGGGGCCCCCTGCTGGAGGTGGTTGGAGTCTGGAGCCAGGGAGAGCATCCTCTCTGAATGAGCGCTGATTGGCTGATAAAAGCAGCTCCTCTTCCTCCTCTGGTGCAGCTTCAGCACCTCATTCACTCCTTCCTCATCCTGTAAAACAATGGTTCCTTTATAATGTCTCTGCCACCCAACAGTACATCAAAAAAGCTCCAGAAGTCCAATAATCCTCTCCTTTCTGCGCTGCACTCTGTCATGGATGAGAGTCAATGGCTCCGGCTTTGTGTCTTATTGATTTCTGTCACGTGGACACTCCTGGGGTAATTGCATTGCCCACTCATGATAAATTCCCTGCCTTGTTTCGGCCCCCTCAGTGTCAGACAGCAGAGGCCTCGGACCTCCATGTTCCCTGCTCCCTCCTGGGTGCTGAGTCAGCTGCCGCTCGGGTCCGAGGGAGTCTGCATCCGTAACAGAGGCAACCGCTTCTCAACCAGAGGGTTTCCAGGAGCACGAAGCTTAGCGTCAGCACAGCTCTGCTGCTGAAGACTCAAACAGTCTGACAGCTCGTCATCAGGACAACATGTGATAAAGCAGCTGGAAGCTCAGATTCCTGGAATACGTCTCACACTGACTGCAATCAACCCCACAGCTTCAGGACACCAGCTCTGACTGACCGGCTGTCCTGTCAGACCAGCATACCCCATCAGACCAGCATACCCCATCAGACCAGCATACCCCATCAGACCAGCATACCCCATCAG
>NW_015150454.1:3699614-3735821 GCF_000732505.1 Cyprinodon variegatus | reverse complement strand
TCTGTTTCCCTGCTTCAGAACACCATGAATAAATTTAAACTGTCAAATATCCCAAAAGTCTAGGAAACAGGACTTATTATTGGAGTCAAGGCTGCACTGAGACCAAGACATAGGCTCAATCTAAAACAGGCCCCTAAACACTGACCCTAAGCACTAAACCTTTGTTTGCGCTTTCTGCAATATTAAGGACTGTCCCAAACCACATACTGGCTAGGGTGGGTGGAGGACTGAGCCCTTAAATAGCAAGTTTGCATTAGAGCATGCTTGCAAGAATTTGGCAGTGGGTGTAACAGCAAACTAGTGGGGGAAACACTGGCATTCAAATATAAGTTCCGCTTTTTTGCTGCATCTTCATCATTCAGAAAATCATAAGACAGAATCATATGACAGAAAATCATAAGTTAGGAAAAAGACAAAAAGACGTCCTTTCTCCCTGAATGGAAGGTCCTGATTGAAATGATGGTCTGCTTGTGAAAGCAAAATCTGTTGAGCTGTCATTTACCTCTTGGACGTCTTTTCCCAGAGCTCTACTGGCAACAGGACAGAAAAAAAAAAAATTCAGAGGGTACCTTAAAGTTGGTGCTTTGGTAAATAATGTATCGTTAACATTTATTTTTGAAGATCTGTTCCATTACAGTTTGCTCAAAAATCCCCTGATGCCAAATAAGCATCAATGGAACCTGTTGGAAGTTGCTTTTCAACATTTAATATGTTTTTAATTTTGAAATGAATCTTAGATATCTACAATATCCATTCAGCATAAAAAAAACTAGTAGATTTCTTTAGTCTGCATTGCAAAACACATTGGTAAGAAAGAGTACAATTTTGCTAATGAAAGAATAACACTGGATTTATATACGCAGTTGATTGTGGAAAAGATAAAAGCTTTCACAAACTTACAATATGATTTATAGAGATCCACTTTTCCCAACAAAATGTAAAATATTAATGAATCAAATGAGAATTATCCCAAAGTTTTGCAGGCTTCTCCATACCTTGATATTTTTTTGGTGTATTAATTAATGTTAAAAACTTAATTTTGACGACGAGAGCCTTAATAGTTATATATGAAAATCAGTTATATATATGGCCTTGTGGTTTGATTGTATGTTATGATAGCCTACCATATCCTAGTTCCTGAATCCCTTATTTCAGTGAACTGTTTTTTCAGGAGCCTTCCAGGAGCTGGATGATCAGTGAGCCCAGAAAATGTCATGTGCCAATGAGTGGAGTAAAGCACATGATGGACCGAGTGTTTCAGATAATAGGTTAGTATTCATGGAATGCAGCTTCCAGATTTAGATTATATTGGACCCTTTGATTTTCAGATGACATTTTATGAAGAAAAATGGTTTGGGGAGGGCATGAATAAAATAATCCTCAATTTTTCCCCTTAAAACACACAAGTCATCTATGCATACCCAACCCACACATTTGTAAACAATCCAGTCTAAATATTAGAATCCTGACGAATGTCAAACTAATTACTGAAATAACGTGATTGTTGCAAGCTGTCCTAACATCTTTCAAGATACAATTAAAGCTTTTCAGAAATCGTTTCATGTGCACAGCTAGTCAATTGTACATGATACTACCACCGTCATACTTTATGATTGGTATGATGTACTTTTGACAGTACAGAGGGCTTTTTTTTTGCAACAAATAAATGTCTTTTTGAACCATTTTGAACCCGACCAGGGTGCAATACGTTTCTTATTTTTCCTGAAGGACACCTTTTGATAAGATCCCTTCCATCTTATGAGGGTTTTCTGCAGATCATAGAAATAGGAAGAGCACAAATACAAAGAGCCTATTTCATCAAACAGTTAACTTAATATGAGGTGAAAAAGCATTTTTAATTAAGACAGTTTTTGTCCAGGATTAGGTTTAAATATGGGGATTAATTTGGAACTTTGGAGATTTGCACACATTTTAATTTGTATTTAATGACTAAAGGAAACGGTAAATAAACCAAGAAACCTGGAGCAGACATTTGTAAACTGTCAGCATGAAGGCTGAGAGGAAATTAGCGCAGCTAAGATTAGTCATTTAATTTGCCTGTCAATGTCATTGGCTGTTGTTAAACAACTTTATTTTTTTGCCCATTCCATGCAACTTTTGAACCACCACCAATCAGGCTCTTTCCCAGAAAGAAAAAGTCTGATGCCTTCAACAAATCTGTCTTGTATCATAATATTCTTCACAGACTCTGTTCTAGGCCTTTAAGTCAGGCAAAGAAACATAAATATTTATGTTTTAATAACCCGACGTGGGTCAAAATAGTTCCAAATGTCGGGTAGTGGGCGTTTGGGGCCAGAGTCTAATCTAGTCCATCAGTTTTGTGGAGACCTGGTGTTCATGGCAATCTTATTTAGGCTGACTCCTGTATATACAGAGTAAACATCATGAAATCCTCAGTGTTTGCTAACAGGGCAGGGGGTCCTTGCATGCCTCAAAATGGATCGACGTGTATAAACAGTGTTAGCTGGGCCTGAGCAACAGCTACCTCCACTGAGGAGAGTCTGTCACGCACAAGGGGCCAGACACAGCACAGTCCCCTGAAATCGCAACACAATTAGGTACAGCCATAAGTGATATTCAGCGTTATCAGAAGGCTCATCTAGAGCTTCCTTATTGTTCAAATTAACCTTCTTATGATAATTCATTCATTTATTTCTCTTCAGAAATTGTAGATATTTAAAAAAATTGTATAGCTCATATTTATTTACTCAAGTTGTCAAAGTTGTCAGCAGCACTTTTTGAGTAACTGCAGCGTAATTCTGTTAATGTCTGCTTTCTGTCACTGGGATAAAGAATTAAGGTATGTGTAAATATTAATCTGAATCAGAAATTATATGTGGCTAACAGCATAATGAGTACCACTATATGGGAATTTGGCCAAGTGTTAACAATCCTGCGTTGACTCCTACTTGTCAAAAGACTCGGCTTGTTTAAAGTAAACCACATGCGATAGAAAGGCTATTTCTAGGAGAAAACATTTCCTTCCTCACATAAAAGCAGGAGCCAATTTCAAGTTTATGAAAACTCAAACAGAATGTAATTAAAGGTACATGCTTTGGATCATGGACTCTCTGTGCTAACGGCACACAGACATAAGACATCAGCACAAAAATCACAAGCGTGGAGATTTTTTCCTGTGCCAGACTTTCAGAGAAGAAACCAAAGATTAAAATAAAAGCATCAAGCGGATCCTGGTTATCTGTGCATCAGCAAACTGTGAGCCACGTGTGGTTCAGGTTTGGCATCTTCACTTTGGGCCTGTCCTGGCTCCATGTTTCCCATTGGCAGTGACAAGACACCACTACAAAGGCCCGCTCCAGCTGCTTCCACATCTGGGCCTGTAGTATGTAGCACTTTGTAGGAGTGAGTGAGTGAGTGAGTGCATTAGAAGGCGCAGCTTAAAAACCGGACAACCTTCATGAAAGGATGCTGCAAGAAAGTTACAGTCTGTATTTATTCTCTCCTGAAGAGGGTTTATCTGCTCTCATCTTTGTGCTCCTGTACCAGTTTAAATCAAAACCTTCCTTTGTCTTCACTTATGTTTACAGGCAAAGTTCAGTAGAGTCTGATCTTTTCCAGTGTTTAATACACATCCGTATTTTGGGGAAAAAAACAGAACACAAAGAAAACTTCAAACTTGATAAGTAGCTGCGGGTTTTTATTATCAAACTTTTATATTAACATAAAATAATATAGGCAGACTTTCAGTATTAAAATAATGCTCTCCAAAAAATATAAACATCTCTACATTACGTATAAACACATTCAAAGGCAAACCCTTTTATATTTAACATATCTGGACACTGAACCATTTCTTGCTCAGCGTTTAATCTGTTTTGAACTGTTATTGTTAATCATGAAGCAGTAAATGAACGGTGCAAAGCCTTAGTCAAACAAACACAGACTCAAGGTTGAAACAAGTTGGTGAAAATAAGTTTATCATAAGACCGACTAACATTTATTTACAGGACAATATTAAATTTAACTCTCAAATCCGTTCCTTAAAAAAGTTAAACTGTTTCATACATATTATGTTATAAACAAATGCTTAGATGCACTTTTTCCCCCCCTCACAAACCAACATAATTTTGATTGTAAAAGTGAAGTATAAGAAAAACAATGCATATATATATATATATATATATATATATATATATATATATATATATATATATATATATATATATATAGCCCCTTTTTAGTTGTTTATCTTTAAATTAAATACAATGGAACTAAATAAACTTAGAGCTCATTCGATTAAATGAACTACATGTTCATGTACGCTTTAGAGGGATGCAACAATGTTGAATTTTTTAAAGAAAGCAGTAAGAGTTATCCTCTGTATTTACCACATGCCTTTTATAGGTCAAGGTAAACATAAAAGAAGATGCGTTTTTACATATCATTTTCATTTTCCTTCTACTTTACAATTATGTGTCAATTTTGTTGGTCTATGATGTAAAATCCCTATAAATTACAATGATTTTCAATAAATTAGAACATTTTTGGAAAGTTTTCTAATTATCATTAACTAAATAAAACACACCATACAAGATTACCAACAAAAAGACATCGTTTTATAAGGATTTTACCCTTAACAATATTTAAAACTTTAATATTTGTTCAAGACAATAATAAAAGGTTCATATAAAAATATTGACATAATGAATAGTATTTATTAAATATTGTTTTTTGAATTTTTTTAATATAGATTTTTTTATTTAATGAAAATGACTGTATGTTGGGTTGCGGGGGTTTTATGGGAAAAATCATGAAAATAGGCATCAATGGTTTTACATAACTCATTATTATGAGTTTTCTTTAAAAATAAAAGCCTTCCGAGCAACAAGACAACTGGACATTCAATATTAGAAACGTAATAGACCTTTGTATCATAAATTAAATGTTTACTGAATCTAACAAATAGAGCTTATATTCATTTATTTTTTTTATGTACATTAGTTGATCTAAAGTTTCTAATTTAAATCTGTACAAAGATGTATTCCGTACAAAAGTGACCTAGCAGCATTAACGGAGTATGGGTTATAAAATCTAAAATAAATGGAAAAAAACAAACAAAAAAAGCATAAAAATGTACCTGAAAACTGGGATTTTATCCAGTTTTAAACGTACTTCATATTTCAGCTTTTTCTCAGGAAAAGTCGGAACAGCATTACTAATGTCAAACTCTACCGGAATAAATGAAACCTTGCATCACTAAAGCAAAAACAAAACACAAAATTAGCAAAATCACACTTTTAACGTAAGCCTTTGGAAAACCAAGGGAACAAATGCTTTTAGTAGACACATCAGTAGCTTGTTCAATTTCATATTTTAAAAAGCATATAACCGCACTGTACAGGCTGAGATATGTAAGCCAGTGCAGTTGTCTCTATAAGAAATGCTGCATTTGTGTTTTCCTTCAATTTTTGATAGATTAAACAGAAAAAAAGACACTGAAATAGAATAATTTTGCCATTTTGTGCACCAAACAATGAAAATGCCATCACAGTCCAAAAACAATAACTTATCATATAAAGTCTTGCAGCTTTTGAGGAGCAGCTGGTGAAAAAGAAAAGTGTCCAGCAGTGACGTCCATCATATAGTGAGAAAGTCTTGGTTAGAATAGAGGACTGAATGTGAGCTTTATCTGAAACTGGGAAGAGTGGTTTAAATATTCCAGATAAAATACCAAACTCAGTGTTAGTTGGCTGCTAGAGAATTTAGGGTGTGTCTCTCTTACACTGCTTAGGTGTCCTATGTAGGACGACACCATCTCCTCTGATGATATAGGGTTTAGGCTTTGAATCCGGAGAATTCAGGGAGGTTCTGCCCTTGGGAATGAAGAGTCATTGTTATCTCCGACAAGCGTATGCATTAATGTTTTTGATGACATAAAAACCTATGGTCATTGGAGGCATAGCTATTGTCCTTCCAGCCCGTAGAACCTTAGGCTTCAGCTCTGGGAATGTCTCATCTTTACCCATAAGAAGCTTCTCGCCATTTAGTTGAACATGTCTGCAAAAAGAGGAAAAAATGTGCACAAAAGACCAACAGACCCTTTAAAATTGGCATAATCACAACCAACATTGCTAAACAGAACTGAAACAGTAGAATTCGAGACACTTAAAATGGTCTTTACGCATGCATTTCAGTATAAATAAATTTTATCAAATATTTCCTTTTATTACAATAATTTAATTGAAAGTGTGACATTCATAAGTTTTTGATTAAACACAGACAGAATTCAATATTTCAAGTGTTCATTCAACATAATATTCTTATTAATGGCTTTAAGCTACAAACCTTAAAGATACGGTAACCAAAAAAATTCACCTTTCTGAAAAATGTTGATATTGAACTAATTTTAAATTTAAAAACTGCTGCTTTTATTGTCCTTTTTTTTTATACAGTCTCGCATCATAGATTATGTATGATAAACTGGGGTATTTAGCTCAGATTAATTTGCTGGTAAGTCAACCCCAGGGTCTCCATTAACATTTATATGGGATTATAGAAAGGTACCATGACCTATGGGAAATGCAAAAAAAAAAAAAAAAAAAAAAAAAAAAGAGTAAAAAGAAGGTCTAATAGACAGGCTTGCAGGCTTGCTTATTATGGACTTGATAAAACACAGCTGACCAACGCCACCCGCAACTCGTTACCAGAAATCAACACTCGCCGTGGAACTTTCACAAGAACCCTCCATCAACTTGGATTCTGTGCCTCCCCACTCGTTCTCCAGGCTCTGTGTGTTTGATTTAAAAGTTAAACAGAAACCTTCCTTCCATCTAAAGAGCTAATTTTGTACCACTAAATAGTATCTTTTTTTTCCCCTTATCCCAATTAATACATTGATATCTGTCAGGTTCAGGAGTGCTTTAACAAAGATTGTGACAGATATGTCCTTGTCCTGAGGGGTGTTTCATTAAGCTGGCCTATTCCGTAAGTCAGGCTTATCTGGACAAATATGACTTGTGTTGTTGTCATTTGGGTTTCATAAAGGTGGCTGGCTCTGTTTGCTTTGGTTACTCTGGCAATTGACCCAGCAAACATAAGAATGAAACTTTGTGCACTCTAGTGGATGCCGTTAGCACTACAAGACTGAAAGAAAATCCTATTAGCGGATGTCTTCTGTTAATCAGATGTAACAAATTTTATCTAATAAACCATTTATGAGCAATTATTCATAAGTCAGTTATTTGAAAACATCCATAATAGACACAATAATGGAATTAGCAAATCATGTACACAAAATATCTGAATATTTTGTCTCTTTCCCTTATAAAAAAAAATTAAATTGCATAAGGCCATAATAGGCACACTTGGGCATGTGTGTCAGAGATGGGCTATCTTATAGATAAGGTTATGGAGGAGGGAGCTGCAGCTTAAATGAAAGCTCAGCATCATGTTTCTTCATGGATTAAAATCACCCTCATGACTCTTTGCTGCATGCATGTCACTGATATTCTGAAGATTGGTTAATTTACTTGAATGCCTTAATTGTACCTACTCTTTGCAAGAAAACAGCACTAATTATGCACCAACTGCCCCCCAAATACTCTGCATAGGCCTGTGCTTCTTTACCAAAAGGTTAAAGCTGGGTGGGTGCAGTCCTCCCTTTGTCTTTGTATCAGCAATCTAATACAGGGTCTGCTTAGGTGCATGGCAATACCGATTAGTTGGACCTGCCTTGCATTAGCAAAATTAATCAAGGATTAATCGAAATATCAAAATATCTTTGTGAATACTGCCAACTTAATTTCCATGTGGAAAGGGGCTTAGATAGAGTCCAAGTCTGGCTTTTCTAACCCAGTTTTATGAAATACCCCTCTGGTCACATCTGTGTGTGGTGGCTCTTTAGCTTCTATCACAGCCAAAAAAACATGCCTTGTGAATCTCCTGATTTTCCAGCTGTTTTTCCATCCAGTAAACTTTCCATCAATGTGCTTTGATACAACTCCAGGTGAATAGCCAGCTTCTACAGCAATGACCATTTCTGACCTGCTCTCCTCATAGAGATTGTCAATGGGTGTCCTCTGGACATCTGTCACATTAGTCAGCTTCCCCATAATTGAAATAAGAGTAAGATAGCATTTCTTTCATATACATCTTCCACCATAGGTTTGATGTTATTTTCAAAATGTCTTGGATTTCCAATAACTGAACGAGGATCTTCTCATTCATTTTTACACAAAACTTGTAAATCTTATAATATCTATTATTGGTGGAGGTCAAACAGTTACGCTACTAACTGTACTATAAAGGTTCACACTCTTCAAACTGTGGCACTGTCAGAGAAAAATTAAAGCTTTGTCTTTATCCCCCTGTAATGTAACAGAATAATATTAGCCTTCTATGCTGAACAGTGCAGCCTGCATAGTCTTCTAAAGCAAAGATTCCTTGTACAGAACACAGCAGTCATTCGTTGTTTTGTTTTGCTGTGCTGTGAGACATAATCACATTGGTTCAGTAATGAATGCAAAAGGCTTAAGAGGAAGATGAACCACTTCCACCTTCAGCTGAAACACTGATTCTAGCAGTTGGACACTTGGGGACGCTGTTGCGTCAGTTTTTTAAAGTTAACACTTTCACAGCAGTGCAGATAAAGCCTTTCAGATAAACCTTTGCATAAAAATGGAATAATGATGGATTCAACACTAATATAAATATTTAGAACATTTAAATAGTATAATTGTGTTCTTAAAACAAAAATGTTTTTATTTTATCAACAGAGGGCTATAATAATCAACATGACTCATTGTAGAAATAAAAAAAAAAACAACAAAACAGTAAAGTAGCTTCTTTTAAACAGCATAAATACTTTAGAATCAATCTTTTTAAATTGAGAATTTAAACTGTTTTTTGGGTTTGACCTCAGATAATCTGAAGGGCATTTTGTCCTATTTAAATTGTATTATATTCTTTGTAGTAAGCAAAAATTGAACAGCAATGGTATTTATATAAAAAAGAGCAAATTACATTCATGAATCATTGAGGATAAAATATGAAATGGATTTTTTTTACAAAACCAAGAATAAAAAATAAAAAAACAACCCCCCAAAAAACATGATAAAGTTTATGAGGTTTTGTATTTATTTCTTGATCTCTCTCTAGATCAACAGCATATTTAGGATTAACTTTATTGTCTGCAATTCTTTTCTAAAATATTTTACCTTTCATCACAGCATCATCGTTTTATAAAATTCGAGCTTTTAAAACTGACTCAACCACTAATGTTATAAAGTTTAACATAAAATGGAAATAAAAGACGTTGTTCTGGAGGTTACTTTTACAAGAACTGACCACATTCTATAAAATTTAAAATAAAATTATTCCCTCTAATGAGAATTTACAAGTGGATCTGAAGTGTTCAAAGTTGCCCCTCTACACGCATTAGCCTAAACACTTAAAAAAAGAAGTCCCACAAGGGAAGCTTTATAGACATCTGGTGCTGTTGAATTGATCATTAAGTTCTCGTGCAGTGCCTGTGGTTAAAGAAAGCACCTTAAAGATAGATAATGGGACATCGTTAGCTGCCTCGCCTTTTAATTGCCTTACAATCTTGTTCCAACACCAAAAACATCCTTCATCATTATGCTGCTATGAAGGTTTACGTGTAAGCCTCCATTAAGGCCATATGCAGGTATCGTATACCTCAAAGAAAGCCTCACACATCCACAGTTGTGAGTCATTACGTTGTTATTTCAGGATTTAGAGCTTAAGACAAAGTAAAAAATAACAGGCCATGAGGCTTAGAGTAGACAGTGAGAGACTAAAACTATAATGGATTTATTTTAAGAAACATTTTAAGGAAATTAGAATTAAATGGGGTTATTACACTAAGTGAAATAAATCACAGATAAACATTTGCCAAAACAGCACTAAGAGCTTCAATAAGTAGAAAAAACGAAATATTATCGTATTTTCATTTGAAAACAAAAAGGAAAAAGGTTAAGCAAACCCTCAAATAATAATCTAGATTACACCCAGATGGAATAGGATTACCTGTCAGTACTGGGATTAAACCATGTTCATACATAATCTGAGATTACTTTTGTTGTTAATTAGTGCTGCATAAATAAACAGAACTGAACTTATTTTAACCTTCTGAATGGGCCTGTGCTGTGATCATTTCCTTTTAATACCATTAAAGCTCCAACAGAACACTACTGATATATGGGGAGCAAATAGGGGGAAAAAGCGTTTGCTGTAAAGTTATAAGATTAAGTGTGTGTTGATGTAATAGCATTAACTCAAGGTGTGTGTTTGCATGTTACTTTGTGTGTCATTCAACAAGCTTGCTGGCTCAGCACAACTTATGGTCTTAAAACTAAACAAATTTAATACAGGTCTGTAAAGGGTCTGTGTTTAACACCTTATAAAAAATGCTTATAAAATTCCAATTTTCCTTATTCCTCAGCTCCATGCTCTTTAGACCACTGTGCAAAATAATTGCCCTTTTGTGGGTTGCATTCTTAAATCACATCATTAAAGAGTAAATAATTTGCTGTAAATCTAAACAAAGAAACAGGCAAGTATTAACCTGGCTCTGAGTCCACCCTCGCCGTGAGGTTGCAGAAGGTATTGATGGACGGTCCTGTTCCGTAACGTTCCTGCCAGCTTGATTTTCTTCCTCGACCGATGTAGATTGATTATGTAGACTGTTATGGATCCTCTCATGTAGTTAGGACTGATGCATAAAAGATCAAACAAAAGATTACTTTAAATTTGGACAGTAATGTCTGTCAGCAAAAAAAAAAGAAACACTCTATTCCACATCTGCTACTGGGGATTTACTATATGCCATTATAGATAAAATGTTCTATTAGTAAGAACGAATACAAAGAAAGGAAAGTCTTTGATATTTTTATCACATAGCTATGGGATAAAAGCATAACTCATTTATCTTATCTGGATCAAAAAGCTTTCAGAAAATTGAGAAAGTAAAGTCAAGCATGTCTAACAGATGAACTCAGTCTACAGTGGAAACCAGTTATTTACATACCCTGTATAAAAAGATGCACAATCCTTTTTACTGCCTGACATTAAATTATACTAAACCTCTTCTTCGTTTGCTCAGAGGGGAATACTAAACATATTATCATTGCATGTTTTCAAAAAAAGTTTGTCCAGTTCATCTGAGAGCTGGTTCCTTGGTTTGGGTTTGTCGGCCACCATGCACACACCTTTTTAGCCCTCTACAAATGTTCTATGGGGCTGAAATCAGGATCTTATGATGACCTCTCTGTGACATTTGCTTTGTTGTCTTTGAACAATATTTAACAAATGTGGCAGCACACTAAGGATTGTTTTCCAATTTTGTTTAGGCACTGCCAATGAAAGATGATGTTGCCACCATCATACTTCATGGTGGGGTAGTGAACTCTGGCTTGCAAGCTTATACTTTCCCTTCCAAATGTAATTGTGTTCATTATGACCAAAATATATATAACTTTTTATTGGACCACAGGACATGTCTTAAAAAATGTAGGGCTTTGTTCCAGAGGACATTTGCTGTACTCTGACTTTTCATGTTGTATCCTCCCTTCCTGAGCGGCCCTTTAAGCCATGTCAGCTTTTCTGGGGTTTAAAAAACAAATTTTAAAGAACCTGTCTCCTTACTTGATAGTATGATGGCTTTTTAACTGACTATAGTTAAATAATAAATATGGTTTGCATCTTTGTGCCTAATAAAATAGTACCTGAGGGCAGATTAGACTCATGGAGGACTACAATTTTTTCTAAGATGTTACAGAGATGCAGTGTTTGTGGTGTCAATCTAAAATATATCCAAGGTGAACTTCTATGCCATTCAAATGCTGTAAATTGATTGACAAGGACCTACAAAGCCATGATATAATCTGGGATTTTCAACATAGTTTAAATGCAAAGTTACCTTGGCGTATGTAAACTTCTGACTTTGAAGAAAGTTATCAAACAATGATTTTAAACTGTTCTCTCTGTTTTACCTATTTTTGTTATTATTAATGACCTACAATAGAAAATCCTTGGTCTGATTTTAATGTCAGACAACAAGAGAAAAAGTTAAAACACTTTTTTTTTCTCCCCACAGTGGAATATCTGGGTTTAACTGCATGCTTAACATGAATACATTGTTTAACTTTATTTTGAAGCCTTTAGGATTTCAATTCAACTAAGTATTATCAGCCTGTACAGTATACAATATCAAAACCTGCTGTTGTCTGGTTCTGGGTCAAATGGAGGGTGTTCTCACAAAAAGGACAACAATTCTTGAGTTACACAGACAACAGTGATTAAGTCCTGCTCTAGGGAGACAGTTTGATAGGATTATTAGCCAAAGGTAAATAACTTAGCAAGAAGGATAAAACAAACATGATAAAATCTTTTAGGAGCCCAGATATGAGGACAAAGACAACACAGATGTAGTGAATACCACATGTCAGCCGTGGTGTTCGGGGTCAAGGCTAAATAGTCTGGTGGTTAAAACTCTACCCTAAAAAAATCTCATATCCTTACTGCAGACTTGTTTTTGCGTTCAATGCTTATCTTTCTTTTGGGCGTAGAGTGAACCATTTATTTCATCACTGCAAGACAGCAAGTATTCAATATATTTACCGGAGGGCAGAAAAAAAACTGTTCTGGACCTGGGAACACAGCGTGTTTGGCTCCAGGTTAAACTCTCAATATCTTGTTTTATAGAAACATGAAGTGAGGTTGAGAGTGATGGACCCCATATTAGATGAGGGAATTGATTATCACCTCTCATGCTTAAATGAAGAGGCGCCAAGCTAGATAAATATACTCCCTCTTTGATGTCTGAACATCAGTAGGAAGAGAACTAAAAATGTCACACAAACCACTAGGAGGAGGTAAAAGGGTAGAGGAAGTCAAACATCTAAGCTACAGAGAACTTCCTAACTTCCGGCTGGACACACTTACAGTACAGTCAAACCACCAACACAACAACGTTTGTTCAAATGCTGATTTTGACGACCATTAGTGGCAGAAATAATAGAAGGGCTTTAACATATGAAAGAGGATGATTTTAGGCCTAAGTATTTGATCATAAGTAAACAACTCCAGAAATTCTGCAGATAACATCGCTGCACTTCAAAATTTAGCAAAAAACAAGTTGAAAACTGTCAAGAGTCTTCATGCTTGCCATGTATAATATACCATTAGACTGTCTGATCACCTTTTAACCAAATTTTCTTTACTGAGATGCTCCCCCTGTAAGTGAGCCAAGTCTAGGGTAAGGCCGTAGAGTAAGTCTAGCTTGGTGCTGACAGCCTCTGGCCAGGGTTAGACGATAACCTTGAACAGACCATGGTTGCACTCCTTTATCTCCTCCCAGCACAGACGGCCTTATTGTCCCTCCTCCGACCCCCTCAAATATCCCCCTCCAGCCAATCTGAGATGGGATGAAGGCTTAGCCCACCTTTCAGCGGCTCTTTGACGACAGGGAGTCAGAACTCACACACCTGATAAGTGATACCCGTTAACTTTTATAGACACTGAGCTGTGAAATAGCGGGTGTCCACGAACTGCTTATTTATGGGAAGCTAAATGAGCCAGCAGGGGATTTTGTTCGTCCCAACAGACAATAAGTCTCCTGGTATTTGCACAATGACACTGGGGGTTGTTTTAACTGCAAAAGTCTGCTTTGTTCTAACGCTTCAAAGCAATGCTAGGTTTTTCTTAGAATGGAGAAAAGCTGTCCAAATCAAATGATTTCTTGTACATACTTGTAGTAGCTTGTACAGTGAGCATAGATTCGTAGCTTGTCCCGAATGACTCGCCCTGGTTGGGGCTTCCTCTGCAGTCCAGCTACTCGGACGGCTAAAACCTTCGGACCAACAAGGCGCTTGAAGACCAGAGAAAACCAGTAGTCCTGTAGGAGCAAGGCCATTGGTACACATAAATAGATGTATTTTACAGAAATTAAAGCATTAAACACTTTACTAATATAGCCTTCATCGTTTAGAATTTAGCACTTCTAAAACATGAGGCTGTATATTGAATTTCTTATTTGTCAATTTCTAAAAAAGAGAAACTAGTTCAATTTTTATATTTAAACTTGAAATGCTGCTTATAGGGGTCATAGAATGCAAAACCAAGTTTACATAGTCATTAATGAATAACAATAGTTCAATGGGTGAAATTGACGTACAGAGAAGTTCAAACCCCATTGACACCTCCTTTCTCTGCAAATCTCACAATTTTAAAACTTCCACCATGAAACGGGCGAATCCAAACGAAGCCCCGAATTTATGTCAACTCGGGGATGTTTTCCTTATTTGGTTCTGGCCTGTACTTTTGTCACACCCGGAAATTGACATACAGACAAGCCCACTGGTTTACTAGCCCAAGAACACAAATAGAGGTAGATGTAAGACACTAGTTTAGCTGTTTAGCCTACAGTTGGGTTTACTTTAACAAGAATTACAAAGCAAGCAGTTTCTCTATTGAAAATGAGACAGAACCCCAGGCGTAAATGCAGTGTTCCAGGCTGTACTGAGAAAGGGGAACATTTTTACCGTCTTCCCAAGGATCTGAAGACTCAACAGGCATAGATTACTTTTGTGTATCAGAAGATCCCTGCATATTTTGATGCTCAGCTGTTCATTTGCTCTAAGCATTTTCCTGGAAGACAGCTTTTAAAATCTTGGACAGTTCAAAGCAGGATTTACTAAACTTCTTTTACTAAAAGGTGGGTCTATTCCGACCGTAAAGCCCATCATAACCACAAGCTGTAAGTATTATTTTGTCACTAAGTTGTTGGCACTGGTCCGGGAACCCCAGCGGACTGGGGCAGGAAGCCAGGCAGTGATGGAACGAGCAAACCCGACCCGGTAACTGTATGCTTCCCCCGCCTGCCTGGGGCCGCCCCGGTGTCCAGGCTACTGTCACCGGGTCGGGTTCAGCTGCTCCGTCCCCCGCTGGGCCCTTGCCCCATCCGCCGGGGTTCCCGGACCAGCCCTGGGGCTGACGGCTCCATTTTGCTGCACTGTAATCGACCAAAATCCCGGACGGTTTTGAAATTCCCCCCGGAAATTTTTTTAGGTATGAAAAGTAGGACATGTCCAGGAAAAAGAGGACGTCTGGTCACCCTACCATATTAACAATTTGATGTTTCAGTGAATGAGTGCTTGTTGCTATGATGCATCTTTGCTCAGCAGCTTCACTCGTCCTAAACAACCAATCAGGGCACAGCTCATCTAAATATTCATGAGCATACCATAAAAGGAAGAAAACCTGTCGTTTCATTCTAGGGCTCATAACCACACCCCATTCAGAGACCTTAAGGACAAGCACTAAATACCCTATATAATTATTCTATGACCCCTTTAAAGCTTGTCCCAATCCTTATCCATTGTTTTTTTTCTATTAAAACATTTATCAGTGCTAAAATTGCATATGTACTCAAGGTCCCAGTAAACTCTGTTGCTGTATTTAAATAGAGATGCAGTCCCATCAGTAATAAACTCATAAAATCATTTATTTTTCTAATGAGCGAAGACCCCTGACTAAGCAAAACAAGTTGATTATAACACCCTTTGGGGGAAAAGGAGATATTATTTCAGTCAGAGGAAGAAAAGAGATTTAAGAAGCTATTTATTCCTAAAATATTACAAAACATGTCCAATTCACTTAGGCTGTGAGAGGGTGAGAGAGAGCAAGGCTTCAACAGACGACATAAACGCTGTAAGGGGTACAGCTAAGTTGCTCTGTTTTATTCCTTTAAACCATCTGCCTGTGCAGTCTTGGGCTATGTTAGATTTAGAAATAATGGCAGCAATTTTGAATTATACAGTTGAGAAATAATTAATGCTCTCTGAATTAGATAAATGATAGAGCATCTGCTATTTTTCCAATACCAGTCTTGCTAACCACAAGAATATAACACTAAAATTATTTATTTTATTTTATTTTTATGGTAGACTAGTGTTTTACAATGTTTGTTATCTGACAGTTATATTGCTACTGAAACAATTAGTGATGGCAGCAAAGAAATTGGCAGTTGACAGCTTAAACCTTCTGAATTCTGATAGGGCCTTTTTATATTTTAACATATTTTTCTTGGAAACAGTTGCTTTGTGTAAAGATTAGCTCTTATTTTATGCAATTTAAAAATATTTCCCTAATTTTGAATTAACCTAGCAAGAAAGTATTCTGGTGATTGTAGAGATAAATTTTATTTTGCAAACTTTTAATGAAAAATGCATTTAGAAAGCATATTTAAAAGAAATTTGTCAAATTTAAAAAACACCCAAACACGGGTGTAGTTTGACAGCACCAAGATCCATTTAAAATTCACCCCTTTAATATTAAATTCATAGAAAACATTATGCTAGATTATAGATTGTTGTTTGAGGCTATCCTCATTAAGAAGTCCACCATACTACATCCCACTGTACAGCCTACACAGACTCAACACCTCTTCAAGAGACCCAGAACAACATGTGCTCCTCAGGAAGTTCCCATGCAATCCTGCATATGGCAACATTTAAAGGCTTCTTTTTTCCACGCAGACTTTAACTTAATTTGCTGCCAAGGCATCGAAGAAGCAGAGCACAGTATAGAGTGGTGTATTGTTGACAATGACTGACAGATGAATACCCGGTCAGACTTATGATCTATCGTAAGTACATCATGCCTATTGGAGACTTTCTTCTTTAGTTTTATGTTTTGAAAATGTTCACAAATATAGCTTAAAGCACAAACAGATATGTGCATCTTAGTGTAAGCCGACTCTAAATTTGTTGACAAAACAGTTATAGATATGACATAATTCTATATTGGTTTAAGACATACTTTCCATGGTACTGAATCTTCAGCTTACATGTTTGTCTAATTTCTTGTCAAACTGCTGGATAGATCACAGCATAGTCTAGACTCTTCCATTGAAGAGAAACAGAAATACAAACATTACCTGCAGGAGCAGCCAGAGCGAAACAATCCAATCATAAAACAGTTTTAACCAAAATCAAAGAGCCATGTGGGCACAACTAAAACACTGACGAAATAACCATAAAGTAAAACCCCGTTGTTGTTACTGGTGTAGTTGAAAGGGCTAACATGATTAACACTTGGAAAATTTAAAAAGGGGGGCCTTGCTGCACTTTGTTTTTCTTTTTGGGATGCATTAGATTTTATTGAAACTCATAAACTAATTATAGGGCTACAGATTAATATTTTAGAGCCAAATAGAAGTATCAGACTGCAGCCTTCAGACTCCAGATGGTCCCTTCAACAAATACTAATTTCACTTTTTTAAACTGCAGATTGCATACAAGAATAAGAGTAAGATATACTTTTATAAAGAAAAGAAAATGTTCAACCTGCCTTGGTATGTAATATAAATGTTTTTACCCTTCATACAGGAGCAATATGTTCTCTAAAAAAGCAGATGTCTGCTCCTTAAAGAATATATCTTAGATCATCGTCAGCCTGGAAGAGGAGCTTAACACCAACCTCTAAAGACAGTCTGGTCATGAAAAGCAAAATCAACAAAGAAAACAGGAAAAGGGAGTATGATTACAAAAGAAGGGTAAGCAGTAAGGACAGGGAAGGTAAGGAGGAAAGTGTGGAAAAAAGATGAAGTGGTTCAGTCTTTTAATGGGCCGAGGGCTTTGAGTGGATTCTACCAATGGCAGAGTCATCCTATAGGGGAAGAGGCCAAGTCATAAATTTCCCATGCAGAGGACAGGTTGGCCCTGCAGTGAATTCTCTCAGCAGGTAGGCTTGCACAGCCGTCAGACATCCAGCCATGTTAAAAGCATTGTGATCCTAGCGGGAGCTCAACATTCCCAGAAAAATAATGGAAACGAGGAGCAAGGAAAAATGAGGCCATGTTGATTGATACATTTTAGAGAAAAATAACCAGACTTCTGCTTGAACTATGGGCTATAAGTTGGATCTAAGAGATAGATAATACCATTTGAAGTTTTGGAGAGATTTTGGAATTTCAAATTAAGATTTTAGGGGCTGAAATAAAAAAATAAAATATATATATATATATATATATATATATATCTGAATCCAACATCTTTTAAAATGATTGTTTAAGCCATAATTTTAAGAATATATTTAATTGCATATTTTCTAAATTGTGCAATTAAATATAAATTACATATTAAAAAATCAAACAAGTGTATTTTTCCTCCTGGATGGCCGAATTACAGAAAAAAGTTGGTGTTAAGCGCCTAATTTCCACACAGAGTTGCAGGCTATTTTACTAACTTGCCTGCATATCAGAGTATCAGGTTCCAGATCTCTCACCGGCTGCCTGTCCCACACAGAGAGGCACACAGTTAGGATGAAGGTAGAGGGGAGCAGTGACACTGTCCTGAGCTCTGATAAAGGGCTAAGGTTACATGGCATTTTGCCCTTACGTCTGACCACTCATCGCCACTAAACGGCTTTCATCTCAGCTAATAGCTCCCACGGGAAAGAGCCAGAGGTGCTATCAAAGCCCTGGCTATGCACAAGAAACGTTTCAGAGCCTACCAGGACTGGTTGGGTCAGATCCTGTTGTTGTGATAAAGGCTTAACTGTATGTCTTATGTTCAATTCTTATCTGGCTGATTAAAAAAACAACTTACAGGTAAAGGGTTAAAATGCTGATCCACAAGGTGTGCGTATCCATAGTCAAAGAATGAGTGCCGCAAAACCACATCAATGCCTTGAACAGCAGCCACACCCAGCGTGTTTATCCACCTGGAATAGGTGGAAATTACAGGAATATTAGAAAGCTAGCTGATGCATTTAGTTTCAGAACAAATGCCACAATGCTGATAAATACATCACTTCCACTTATTATCTTTTTTTATATTTGTGTTAAGTCACTTACAAAAAGCTTGCAGCGAATGTCTCAGAGAGATTGTTGATGCCTCCAGCCCATGCTGGGGCAAGTCCACCCAGCCACACCTTCTTCCCTGGAGTGTGTGTGTTAACAACCTGTAAAGAGCCACCAAAAAAGCAGGTGAATACATCAAAATTTCTTAAGCTATTTAAAATTGGGTTTTTTTGAATGTCAGCCTCAATACAAAAAGGTTTAGCAGATGGTACATGTGTGTTTTCATTTCGGTAACACGTCACTGACCACATCTTGCTGGATTATCAACAGAGTGGAAAACAACTCACTTAAAGCCAAAATGCTCATATGCTGTAAGAAGTAGTTTATGTTTATGCCAATAACAACAAATTATTAAAAGCATGAATTACAGGTTCAATAAAATCAAATGGATTCTTCCTTATGTGTGTGTGAATGAAACCTGTACAGATTTATCAGTGATGTTTGTGAGAGACGTTATGGATAAATTAGGTTTGCTATGTAGAGCTGAGTGTATGCATGGCCTGAAGCACAAACCTGTCATATGCACACTCTTACTCATTCTTTCTTTATATTATCAAGATTGGCAAAAAGAGGAACACAAATGGCTTCAGCCTAGGAATATCATTTAGCCCTCTGGCCCCGAGTCTTAGTAGAAGAAATATGGTCCAGGTTAGTATACATCTTCTGAAACCTTTTACTGTTATGAATTTTGGTGCTGGGAATGGCTGTTTCATTTCCCCCAGGCTCTGAGATGTTTCTTTTTCACAAATCAGTAGATTTGACACAGAGGCTCGTGTTGACCATGACTTTTTCAAAGGAATGGTACCGTGTTTCATAAATAAATGGATTTTTTTTCATATCTTCCCCTCAAGGTGGTCTGTGAATCTAATTTACAAAAAAATACATGTTGATTAAAGAAAATATTTGTGAAATTTATATGTTTCATATGGTGATTTATAAACAAAATGATTTAGCTTGTTTTATATAAAACCTAAATAAAATAATATGTAAAGACCTACTATTTGCATTACAACGAATTCCATCATGAAAATGTTGTAGTATTTAAACAAAGAAAATGTAAAAAGCAGTAATTAGGATTTTTAAAGAAACTGCAGTACCTTGGTGACTTTAGTAATCTGTTCGGTCAGTGTGTCAAGAAGACGAGTCTTGAGGAAGTCCTCTGCTTTTTTAACTCTGCCATCCATGAAGTAACTAGACAAGAAACAGAGAACATTCCATCAAAGAAACACCTCCTTAAAAAAATCATTAAATATGTTTAAGTACTATTTTCACTGCAATGACAAAGGTACATATTCTAAAAAAGCTATTTAAATTGTTTCAAATGCAGTCACTTTCTTTACCACGATAACTATATAACTTATCCATAATTCTGTTGTATTCTATTCTATTGTAAATATTTTTTATAATAAGTATATAATATATCTTTTAGGTTAAAACACAAAATGGTGTATCACAACAAGCTGTCACGTCACTTTAATTTGCAGATTATTATAAATAACGTTTATTCTTGCATCCACACACAAACATGACAAAACTGCTGACATGGTTTAATCTGTTGACGATATTAATCTGGAATTGAATAATCTCATACCATATAACAAATCAAAATGTTTGCAAATGTTTTCAACAACATTAGATTTAATTAACCATAAAAAAAACAATAAACCACATTTATGAATGCAAAATGATCATGCTGACTCAAGCTAAATTAACAATTTAAAAACTAGTATTAAATGACACATTTTAAAACTCTGAGGATTTTTTGTATGTTTACAATTAGAATATTGATACCATACATACCTTTTTATTATAGAGGTCACTATCAAATAAAGAAAGTAAGAACTGTTAAATAAAAAATGGCAATAGATACATAGTTTGGGTGAATATGATTGTGAACTGTAGAAAACCAAAGCCAGTTTCCTTGTTTTATACACAAAATTGATGATTTAATTTGATTACGATTCTAATATATCTGTTAATTGAAATAAAACTGAGATAATGTATTAATCACAACTTTAACTTTGACTGTCCTCACAGAGGGACAGTAAAATAAATCATATTTTTATTGTAAAAATATTTTTTCAAGATGAGAGAATTAAGACTCAAATTAACGGTATGTAATAAAATACAAAAATGTAAGTAACTATTTAGGAGATAAATAAGTAAGAAATCCAGTGTAAAATAAACCAAAATCTTTCCAATTTGTCATTCAGGAATGAAGTAACTTCCCCTAAAAACTTAAGTACACTTTTTAGGTATCTATACTTTACTCCATTACATATTTTTCTTCCTACTTCTGACTTCTACTCATTAAATTTTCACACAAGTATCTGTACTTTCTATTCCTTAAATTTTTTAAAACAAATATTACTTGTTACTCTTGGCTTTGGTTTTATGTTTATAAATATTTATTTCACGTCATGTGCGCCATCAAATCAGATCATTGGCTCCATCCACATCTAGTGAAAACTAGTCCAATTGGATGAGTCATAACGCATACACTCATTGGTTAGCTAAAGGAAATAATCAGAAGCAAGCAGCTGTTCTTCAAACTGCAAACGTGAATTGTCTATGCCATGCTACAATGTACGAGTCAGAAAAAGATGTTGAAATGTCTGAAAGGTCGGACACAGGCGAGAGCATATCAGGAGATGGAAACGGAGACCATCATCCTTGGCCCTATCTAAAAGTATTTTTCGAAATAGTCAAATTGGTTACTTTATACTTTTATACTTTAAGTAGTTTTTTAATTTTACTTTTACTTGAGTAAAGAGGTCAAGTTGGTACTCCAACTTTGACCGGTGTTTTTAAACTGCAATATCTATACTTCTACTTAAGTAACAAATGTGTGTACTTTTGACACCACTGTCCCATGGTTACCAAAGCTGA
This sequence comes from Cyprinodon variegatus, assembly GCF_000732505.1. Classification (NCBI taxonomy): domain Eukaryota; kingdom Metazoa; phylum Chordata; class Actinopteri; order Cyprinodontiformes; family Cyprinodontidae; genus Cyprinodon; species Cyprinodon variegatus. The sequence goes on along the minus strand of NW_015150454.1, from coordinate 3,714,067 downwards.
TCACAGCATTTGTTTTTTTTTGTTGGCAAAAGAGCAGCAACCTGCTAACAGCCAGAAAGAGAAGTGAACCAGGAATATTCTGAACAATATCTAATATCCTCCAAAAGTATTCACAACAACTTACTGTGTCTGAATCTTCCTCACTCATCATCCTCAGTTTAACTGTGCCACGTCCACCTCTATTTACTTGCAAAGTTGCACAAGGCTCTCCAATAGGATGGGGGTGGGTAATCTTTTTGTGTGTTGTTTCAAGTAGAAATAATCGGTGTCATTATTACGCATTGTTTCTTTAACTGTTTTGAGCTCAATAAAAGATGATTAAAGGTGTTTCTTTAATTTGACGAGTAGACAATGAAAACTGATTAGTAAACCTGGAATCAAAATCAACCAATAAACTTCAAAATAGTCATCTAAGCCCTGCCCACTGCTTTTATCAATTAGACTGCTGGAGGAAATAATTACATGATGTGAAGCAGCAAGATCAGAAAAAAAAAAGAAAAAACTTAACTTAATTTTATTTATTCCTTTCCATTTTTAGCTTTGTAATACTGTATTTATGCTATCTGTGGGTTAAGTATTTACACTTGGGGCATAAAAGGGGCAGGGCTAACAAAGCAAAAAATGAATGAAAATTAAAGTAATTAACTATACATTTATTTTTTTATGATTAATTCTTTAATTTAGTCTAAATTAACAAGAATTTGCCAACCTTAAAAGTCTGTAGGTCTTCCGGGCCAGCAGGGGGACCCCAGAGCAGCAATATAATCTGCTTATCCCTCTAGCTGGCCCTTTGCGCGGAAATCACATTTCATAAGGTTTGTCAGTGACGTTTCTTCTGCATAAATAAAGCAACTTCACATATGCAGCACTTTAAAATGTAATCAAAAAAGTCTCATCCTCGTTGGACTTAACTTGTTATAAAAACATGTCAGCTCACTTTACTTGTATAAACAGACACTGACATAACTGACATAATCAATTTTGCTTCAGGACTTTGACAATCCAGTTCTGTGTCAAAATGTTGGACTGCATGAGCAGAGAACCTGGAAGTCCTGTACTTTAGCAGAATGAACAATTCAAAAAACATCTGCAATAGTCTCAAGATAAAGTCATACTAAGAAATGAAAATGAAAAATGATGTTAAAAGACCATGATGAGAGAGAATTTTGTTGATAGTTAGAGTCAAAGATCTCTGTAAGATCTCCCTGCAGGCAGAGCAAAAGCTATTCCAAAATCAGTTTCAAAAGTTCAAGGAAAGAAAACAAGGGAGCATTATGCGCAGTCTGTAGTTCATGTTTCAGTTACTATAAAAATACATCAGCGTCTATTTTGTACGACGAAGGCTTGCATATAAAGTCCAAAAATTTGGGATTCTATGTGATAGACTGACACAATGCAGTAGATGCTAAAGTTTAAGGAATACAATATATATATTTTTTTTAGAAATCTGTTAAGTATGTAGTGGATTTGTATTTAGGCACAGTGACTCAACTTGTGATCTAATGACAAGTCAACAGCTCAAAGGATGTGGGTATAAAATTCATTGATACAACTTGAATATCTGTCTGTCTGTCTGTCTGTCTGTCTGTCTATCTATCTAGCATTTCTTCATTCAGGAATGGGGAATCTTTAATAAAAATCTATGTAAAATAGGTCTGCAGGATTTTTAAGCTAAAGAGAGAGTGACTGCTTTAGCCAGGGTCTAAGGTGCAAGAGGACCAAAGTACAAGAGTGTGAGTGAGAGGCGTCAGACTGCATTGGCGTGTAGTCCATAAGACATTGGGCCATGAGATATTCCCTTTATTTATTTTGAAGTATTGTGAAGATGTACAATTTAGTTTTAGACTGTTTTTTTTTAACTTCTTTGAGATACTTTAAATCTCTTCTCAGTACAACCCTTACAGCAGCAACACGATCTCTACATAAAATGTTTTAAATAGTACCGGTACAATTTTTTTTTTTTTACCAAGTTGTGGGTTTGTATCTTAAAAGCATTTACTGAATATAAACTTTCTCAAATTTCGAGAGAAAGTTTAACTCATTAAAGTTTACCAAAAACAAAAATGCAATCTTTAGCCCCAAAAAAGTAAATTAGGGTCGGGCAGGGACTCTATTTCTTCCTTAATATGGAAGTAAACAGACAACAAGACAATACGATCTTGGAAACACAGGTCGTTCTCCTACAAAACCTGTGATGGAAAATCTGTGGAAATGACAAACAGGTGAGTGAAAGTGATGTGAACAGAGCTGCATTTAGTTCATGCTGGGTAAAGCAGTGTTGCAATCCAAGCTAAGACTCATTGAAATTTTCCTCATAGCACTGGAAAGGCCCCTAGCTCCTGGCCTCAAACTGTAAACAATGCAGGGATTAAGTCATACCAGTTATGTGGCTATCCTTTCATCTTTCCTGGGCGCTCACAATAATTCTTCAGGCCAGATCCCAGAGAAGGAAATTTCCCATCATACATGGGAACAAAGAAAAAAAAAAAAAAGGGAATTGATTTAAAAAAAAAAGTAATGTTTGAGCTTAAAACTGATGTTTTGTTGTATGTAAATAACACAAAAGAAAATGTACATAAATACATTTGTTTTGATGTTTTGACCTGAACTGACAGGGAAGTTGCTGGTTTATTGAATCCGGCAGCTGAAGCAGAACCAAAAACACTTCCTGTGTTCCTGTAGCATTTGCCAAGATCCTTGTTTTGCTGTTAGACTGATTGGGATTCAATGAAATGTCTGTCTTACATTTAAAAAAGACAAAGATAAAAAGAAAAAAAATATGTTTTATATTTAAGCAAACATTTATTTATCTTACGCATCAAATCATGAACATTTTGTGGGGTACATTTTGCATCAAGAAAGGTCCATCTGCTGTGACAACACAATTAGGGTGTAAAATACAGACATTATGTACAGTACCAGTGTGTTATCCACTAAAAAAAAAAAAAAAAAAAATCACCTGATCATTTCGCCTCCCTGCAGAACGACACCCGGAAATTTAGAGCTCCTGTCAATACAAATTTCCCAACCTTTAACATCTCTTTAAAAGTAAGCTATTATAAATGACACACATCTCTGCAATGTTTTTACTACAGCCCTTTTTTTTAAATTAATATTCATCCAATTTAATTCATGTATTGATATAGCTAAGTACAGTACTGACATCCCACTTGCTTTACCAGGTCCAGTCAATGTCCAGAAACCTACAGTGTTCCTGGAGCAATTATTATAAAATAATATGTTGTTGGCATGTTTACAGCAATGGCCATTTTAGTGCACCTCTTGCTAAGGTAGAGTTTTAACACCAGGAAGCTGCTTCCCATGCAGATGTTTCTGCTGCTAATACTCACAGCTGGAACAGTTAGGCTAACATTATGTGCTTTGCTTAGGGGCATCTAAACAGCGACTCTTGTGGAAAAGGGTAAATTTGTCTCATTACCTTTACTCACTCATATTTTCACAGCCAGCTTCCTGGTGACACATGTTTGGCTGTTTGAAATCTCTCACCATGAAGCAACCCCTGTAGGTAAGAGATCTGACTGTATATATGCTTGGAGGGCCTGGCTGTAGTTAAGTGTTTGATTGAAGTATATGTTAGTCAAAAACCACAAATGTCAACCTTATGGCAGTGCTGGAGGAGAAGTCGTGGAACCAACACTAAGATTCATCCTCTGGGGATCCTGCATGTTTGCAAAAAGGTTCAGAGCAATCTATCATGTAGTTGTTGAGATTTGTCAGCCTGAATCGAAGGGATAGCCCAACACTGCTGCTTTTAAGGTTATACAAATACCACCGCTAAAGAGGCATTTCAAATATCTAAACTTCCAGTTTGGATTCCTAACCAGTGTCACTGGCAGTTGCCCTTTTGCAATAGAAAAACTGTTTGTTGGGTAAAGCAAATCAAACCAAAACCTTCCCTGCAGAAGTTTTTGCATCCATAAAACCTTCATATTCTTTTCCAATGCACCTATTGCAATATGGCAAAGACTGAAACACAAAAAGGTTAGCATAAAGAGAAACGGAGGAAATTGAGACAGTTTTAAGAATTTTTGCTGCTATAATAAGTGAGTTTGAGCATTTTATTGTAAATCCAATCAATTAATGTCAGGACAAAGAACAGTTTCAAAGGGATTCAAGCGGAGGGTTGTTGGAGAACACTAAACATCAAAAAGAATTATTAAGAGCGAGGAATACAGCAGAGATAAAATGTGGAGGCATTTAAAAAAGCTTAGGTTTTAATACAATATCTGAAGCTTTGAACATGTAACTGAAATGTCTTTAATCCACAGTCAGAAAATGGAAATAACATCTGACCCAGCTGTACATCACCTAACATGATGCTCCAGTTAAGGAGATTTATTCTGATACCTTTTAAGCCTTTTTTAATCACAAAGGACAGAACATCATTATTAACTATTCCTGTTAATATTTTATTGCTAAATTATTTATTTTTCCTGTTAATGTGTTGTATGAAATGTATTCAGTATAGACTCTTTACCATTTTTTTCTGTCTTGTTTGTCTTTTTAAAACTATTGGATCTTAAAAAGAACGCCTTTTGTGTCAAGGAACCATACCTGTAATTAATTGTAAAATAAAACAAAAAAGGAAACTGCTAAGAGGTCTAATCCAAATGTGAAGAAGCAACAGAAACCTCTGTCTGATAACAGGAAAAGTCATGCAATACACACATCTGGCTTTAAAAGCAAGGGGGCATTAAGTAAAGTATCATTGTGTGACCGGCTATAAGCCATGGCGGTGGTGATGATAATATACTGTGCAAATATCAATACAAATAGTAAAAAAAAAACACCTATAGCTATTGCAGATTTAAAGCTATTCCCATTCAATCAAAGCATTTATTTTTGAAAGAAGCTGCGACTGCGGTCTAAGAAAAAAAGGAATCAATGTGAAAGGTGTTTTATTGTTTAAAAGGGGCTGTACTATTAAAGAGACATTACATTTTGGTTTTATTATCATAAAAAAATTATTAAAAGCAATGCGTTGTTTATGATCCAATTTGGTGTATCGTGTTAAATGGCAATAAGAAGATATTAAAATTTGTGGTTGTAATGTTAAAATAGCTTCATGGTTCATTTTTGTGCCTTGCAAAAAAGCCTACACTGTTTTATTGCCATCTAGAAATATGTTTTTACTAATAATAAAAAGCTGAAGTAAGTAAATATTTTCCACCCCAGGTTAATTTAGAATATGAATTTGTGCCATAGCACATTATTTTAATAATATAAGCAATCATCAGGTCCATGAAATGGTTTTCCACTTAGCATGTTTCTTTTTAATGAAGTGTAGCTTGAAGACTTGGCTTATTTTTAACTGGATACATTTTTTCTGACTTCCCTGAAAATCATTATTCGAAAAAAACAGAATTTGTACAAAACTATTAGTCTTCAATTTATGACAAAGTTTAAACTGGCTTGAATTTTACCAAGTTCCTGTTTCAACAAAGAATTTTGAAAAGAAAAAAGCTTTCTGGTTAGGAAAAACCCAACAGTAAAACTGTAAAAAAAAAAAAAAAAAGTATTATTTATGATCTGGAGGTATGAAAACATGTCACCTTCAAACTAATAACAAGCTAATCTAAAGCTAAACTAAAGCATCATAAGAAGTTATCCACACACCAAGATGAATAATCCCACAAACAAAACCAGTTCATATCAAGTGTGAGGTTTCTTTCCTCTGATATGGGATTAAAAGCAACTTCAGACAAGCTGCAGTGGTGTAAAACCTGAGCTGTAGACATGTCAATGAGTGTGCTCCCTTTTTGTTAGGTTGGCTTCTTTTATAGAGGTCAGAGTTTCTGTCACGCAGCATGGTTAGACAGGAATCTGGACCTTGAGTGTAAAACGGGCTAATTGACAGAGGGAATGAGCCAGAGCATATGGTTTGATTTTAACACTGTGGGTGGTGTTTTCCAAGTCTTACTGACAGCCCCTCCACCTTCCGTTTCTTAAAATTTCTACTAATTACATCTGACCTTCACCTTGATGAGTTCTCACAGCCACTTTCGGGTCGCCTGAACACAAGGTGAATGTGTTTCCTTTTGTAAATATCGTACTAAAATCCTCAGGTAGATGCAAAAAAATTCCTAGAGAAAAACCCACTAAATAGATCTGTAGACATTCCTAAATGGGCAAAAAAAAACGATGACAGGTGGTACTAATTTTCAACACTTCTTCTTTTCAGAGGTTTCATTTGCAAAATGACTCTTCACATCATGCATCAATCTGTCTAGAGAGCAATGTTATTAATTAATACCCTGACTCATCAAACTAATGTAAAACTGAAGCAATATGTGTCCTTTCAACAATTTTTTTAAAGAAGACTATAGGTCATTCATCATGCACTCATTCATATGTTCATGTATTAATTTCATGAGCTTGATAAGAGAATAGAGAAAAAAGGGTAAAATACCTACTGTTGCCACGTAACTGCATCTATAACTGAGCCGCTGTTCTTCATGAACCTGGAATTAAAAAAATAAACGGTTACAATATATTTTATCCACCAAGAAAACATAAGTCTCATTCTTAAAGGTATTGCTATCAATTTTATCGTATTATATAATTATTATAACTAACTAAAAAGACCTAAAAGTTATTTGTTTTATTTTCATCATTGATAATGTTTTATATTATTAAACAATATATCAACATCAGTTGCCACACTGAAAAAAAAATGCAACCGTTTTTGGCATTCAATTATATTCAGTTACTGTAACACTTTTTTTTTTTCTTGTTACCATGGTAGAACATAAAACAATTGCGTTAGAGTAACTAAATATGATTGAGTAAATCACAAAAGCGGTTGGTTTTTCTTTTTTTCTTGCAGTGCATTGGTTATTTTTATAAACTCGCAAGCTGCTCTAAAGTACTACCGGTATAATCTTAACAGTCCTGGTCAGAAGTTCACACACTCATCATCAACACTAACAACTTTTTCCTTGGTGAAAAACAACATAGAAATAATGATTTTTAAAAACAAAAACTGTTCTATATTGTTATTTTAACACATATTTTTTTACTCTAAAGGTTTACACACAGGCTGAAATATATCCCCATGAATACCCAGATAAGAGGAGAGGTCTTCAATGGTGCTTGCCTGATATTTGACTTCTATTCTGTTTAGAAAAGATTTCCCCATTTTTCTATTTTCTTCGCATGAATTTGGCTTTTAAGCTCAGGGAAGCAAGAGGACAGCATCTGTTTCACAATCAACACATTTAGGAATGAAGCTTGTTGCTGCTGTCCACGTGGTCAAAATATGCTTTTTGTACAGGAGCATATTTCTATAGCTTCAAAAGCTTTGATTGTAAGATAAATATGCAGAGAAAATGCATCAAAAATACATTTAGATTTAAATGTCCAGTCCAAGGTTTACAGAGACTTTAATTCTACCTTTGTTAGTGTTCAAATTCAGTTTTTTTTTATTTTAAATGAGGATTTTGCTTATTATAGATTTATAAAGTAGAATTCATAATTCATATAGAAGAGTAAACATCTTAAAGCCTGTGCTTCTGAGCCTTGCTAAATCAATAATCCTCAAACATTTAAAAATATTATTTCATCTTCTTTAAAAGGACTTATCCTGTAAACTGATATAAACAAAGCTCCCCCTGCTATCTTCCTCTCTTCATCTCAGGCTCTAAATCTGTGTGTGTTTTTTTACCTGACCAAAACCGCTCCATATTTGGGGCTAACAACACGCCAAGATGGGTCTACACAGCTTGTCACAATAACACAACTTTCTCCAATGTGGCTTGTTTAGTCTTGTGGCTCTGATATTTGGACTGTTAAGTCGTTTGGAATAAAATTAATCTTATTTGCTAAAAGCAGCAGAGTGCACATGCTGTCAAACACTGGAGCTGCCCACCTCGTAACGGTGTCAACCAGACAAGAAATGTCGCTTGTTAAATATGAAACCAGTGACCCGCAGAAACTCCGGCTCTCTGGGCTTTATCCTATTCTACATTTAACCTGTACCATTTGACTGCGGCTCAATCTTTGGTCTTATAAAATATATTCAAAGTTATATACAAATATTTAACCTTTATATTGTGGTATGGCTGAAACAATCGGATTAATCGTGATTAATTGATTTTTGACATAATCGTCACCTAATTTAGTAATTGATTAATCGTAAACTGGAGTACAGAGACTCTAAAGCCTGCCTTTAGTTGACAGAGCAACACACCTTAAGCAGCAATTATATCAAAACTGCAAAAGAAAATATGTAAACATTTAGCATTTAAGATAAAAATCTTTTTGTCCATCAATATGCTCCCTCCAGAACTCCTTGAGTAGAAAATCCTGAGTTCTGGATATTGTTTTATTTAGCAAAAAGTCATCTTAAAGGAACATTTGGCTATCTTATTATTAATCGATGAATTGAAAAAATAATTGACATATTAATTGATTTGCAATATAACCGTCAGTTACAGCCCCATACTTTGGTATACTTTAACTATAATGGAGCTCTTGATTATTTAAATAATGTGAGAATCTGCAGTAAAAGAATGACAAAAGCTCAAAAAAATTGTTGTAGCATAATTTGCCTTCTTCTTTATTAAAAATATGTGCATTTACCACAATATCTATTGAATGAAAAGTTAAAAATACTATCAGCTTACTGCTGTGCAATTAATTGCAGACTTTCAAAATAGGTGTGTGTGACTTTTTTATTGCTCCCTTCATTAAATACCTCTAAACATAATTCTGCAATGCTTCTTTATCCATGGAAAATAATCCTTATTTGTAGAAAAAAAAATCACTTGTATCTGTTGTGACAGGTCTTTGAGTTTTAGATGTCCTTTAGTACTACAATATGTCTAAATGGAGGTAGTATTTTCTGTTTTAAACAGCAAGACTTTTTCCTTTACCAGTAGGATAATCTAATGTTTAAATTTCTTAATACAATTCCTAATTTTCCTCTCAATACAATCAAAAAATATATAAGCTCACCTTAAACAAACTACTTATTTGGAGTGTTCATTAGTGATAGGGTTAGAAAAAAAAACTACCGGTAACTTGAGTCAAAGTTTGTGTTTGTCGTACAGTAGCAATAATGCATCCATTATGTGAATTTTGTTTCCATTTCAGAAGGCAAATATTTACAAAGTCTTTACTTCTGGATAGTAAAAGAAATGTTAATATACTGTCACCTGATGGACTAAACAAACTGAAGTTGTTTTGTTAAAATGAGTTTTGAGATGTAAGAAGTATCTTCCATGCTATAGCTAATGTGACTTCCCATAGTATAAATACTGTCAAGGAAGAGGTAGAGTGGGTTGCTGTCACATGGCGATGCAGCTAAGTGGATTCAAATGCACATCAAACAGATGCAAAACTGCTTACACCAAAAAAGGATTGTTTTGATTACATTACTCTACATCCCCCTTCACAATGATTAACCTCCTCCATACAGGCATGCAAAAAATGACCTTAAAATGTAGTTTTTGCTATGGAATCCTGGCAGTGAGCTTTCGAGATTTTTGTTTCTTACTATGCTTCCAACAACGATGCTTATTTCAGGTAGCCATTCAAAATGTCCCCACTTTCATTAATGGGTCCTTGGCTACTCCCCTACAATTCCCTTTTAAACATCTAAAATATTTATTCTGTCATGGGTTTTGGACATTAAGATCTAAAATAATGCATTAACTCCTGGTCAGTGGAGTCAGAGTAAAAAGAATGCACGCCCAGGGGAAGGCCAGGGGCTGGAAGTTGGAGGGGATTTTGCTGCCATTCGGCTGTCTTTTGACTGGGAGGGGGCATTTTGAATGGCTGCTACTGTATTCCACCTCATTTTACTTAGAGGCATGATAGGCATCGGCCCATTTTTTATACAGCTCCAACTAAAATAAACTCTTGAGGTATATAAAAAATTCCTAACACATGAATGTCTATGTAGAAATGCATTGCTTTAGCAGCATGTTATCTCATCTTTCCCATTTTAAAGTGCCTGAGGAAGCCTCTTATTTGCACCCTTTAGAAGCATTTTTTCCCCCCTTAAATAAAATGGCAAATATTATATTTTTATTTTCTTTAGAGAACCTTTTTTTTTTTTTCAAAAATAACAGCATGAGATTCTCATTCATTTTATTTAACATGACTTGGTTTATTTTCAACAAGATAAAATTGTTTTCCAACTGTCTTAGGATTACATTTGTCAATTGCTGCAATGAGCTGCAATTAATTGTACTGCATTGATCTACAGTATTTTCTCTATTTTTACCGTTCTTTTTGACTAAAAGAGGAGGGAGAGCAGAATTACTCTGTAAAACAAACTGATATCAAAGGGAAATGATGATAAAAGATCCTCCTTGCAACAGTAATGGGGCACAGCTTTAGCAGAAGAGTGAAGCTAATAGTAGTTAACTTCACTCCTCTGCAAAATCTTGACTTTTATTTACCTTTCAAGATAAAACAAAATATTAAACAAGTGTTACTGACTTTTCAAAGCAGGAACTCTAAAACCTAGTGTTTTCTTCTTTTAATAGTAAGATGACCCAGTGGTGTATTTACATTTTCTTGATGCAGGCTTCAGTTGGGAGGGTGCTGTTGAATAAGCAATTGGCGTGAAGCTAAAGCTGTCGCGGCTTCTGGCTGAAACCAGCAGGTGGAATATTGTGCCGCCACGTTATCAGTCAGATGACACTTTATTTAGGTTGACGTGGTTTGAGTGGAGCTAAGACCCTGAAGCGCAAAGAGTGGAAATTCATAAACACCAGGTCTACACCATGTGTGTTTATGTGGGGGTGTGTGTACTTGTATTTGCTACAAAGTGAGGACATTTTTGGCACATTTTAGTAGTAAAGTGAGAACCTTGATGTAAAGTGAGGACTTTTTACTAGTCCTCACTTAGTTGGCTTAGGTGGGGGGTTAAAATGAGAAAATGAGTAAAGCTCTATAAAGTCTGAAGCTGCTGCAAGATACTTTCCACTACACTTCCTAATTACTCTCCACCTACAGGGCAGCCTAACAAGGAATGGAATCTGAGCCAGGAACGGTTTCTTATACTCACCCATCCAGCAAGACAACAGCATTCTTTCGGGGTCGTCCGGCATTTGGTCCATAAAGATGAGCTCGGTTGTAGTAGCGTACAGACTGCAGGAGGGTCCGCAGCTTGGCATAGTCCTGAGCCAACTGGGTGCTGTTGACCGCACGACCCACCATGCTTCGGTAGGCATTAGGCTCTGGTGAGAGGGAAAGCAGCACAATAAGACGAGAGAGAGGGGGAAAGGACTATTGTTGATGTAGTCAGACTGCTATTGTAGAGAATCCAACAAGCGGTAAAAGGAAAAAAGAGGGGTTGGGAGAGTAATTGGGCAATTCACAGTAATACCGATGGATTCAATGTCAAGGGAATAGTGTAAGCAGACATGGTGGCCTTGCACATTCATTACAACAAACACCAAAGGAAAAGGTTTGCCCAAAAAGGAGGACTCATAAGCTTTTGCAGACCCACTGCTGTTTAATCGCTTAGACAATTAATCTTTACCGTTCATTCATCCTCTGTACATTTGTCTCTTTGTCTGCATTGCTGGGACGATTTACTTAAAATTATTGCTTTCGCTACGGTTCAAGTCCTCTCATAAATTTTTAGAAACGCTCAGAAAAATGGATTTAGCATGATACTTTAAGGCTAAGTCTGAAATAAAGTTTCTAACTGGAGAATTATTGCTTATCAAGTTAATAGAAACAAAATGGGTCATGCAACAGTGAAACACTTCTTCTTTTATCCTTCAATGAACCAGAGTTTTTAAACCTTGAATGTATTATTCTAATGAAACTATTGAAACTTGGGTTTAAATGATGCATTAAAAATGCCTTTTTAACCTTTTTCATATTATGCATTCAGTGCTTCCTGGATGTTACGTTTAGAATCTTTTTTTCAGTGCATTTGAGCTATGAAAGTCCAAAATTAAATATAGGATTTTAATCTCTACCAACAGGCATCTGATCTTCATTTATTTTTTCTTCCTGACAGGAATTCCAAACACAGCACAAGCTCAAAAATGTTTAGCTACATCTTGATGACAAAGAAGCCCTGGGACAGATGGAATATCTCCTTAAGTCGACTGATCTTAACCTCGTGGAATCATTGAAAGAGACAGAGGAAATGGAGGAATCTTAAACCCTACCATCTCCTTAAATGTTTAACTAAAAGTGTGGAGAGCTGATAAACAAAAATACAGATCTCTTTCAAACAGCTACCTTATCTACGATCTCAGTATTTCACAAACATTTGCCTTCTCAAACTGTGTTCACACTTCCTCCCTGCATATAAACAAACAAAAAGTAATACTGGTTTGTGAAGTCTATGTGGTTTTGATAAAAACAAAAAAAAAAAAAAACATTAATCTGAAAGGTGTGCTGTGCTTATGTACAGTATGCAACCCTCGAACACCATCCCTTGTAGAATCATCTTTTGCTACTGTCAAGTTGTAACTAAATATTTTTCTATTATTATACGGCTAGAGATAGTTTACCGACTCTTCTTTGCCAAATTGCTAAAGTTCTGTAAAATTCAAAAGATAATTTCAGCATTCTAAAAACACACCACAGATTTGCAAATATAATTAAACTTGGACTTCGACTGGGCAATTATATTACATGCATGTTCTTTGAACAAAATAATCTCATTGTTTTTTATCCGTGTGTTTGGCTAGTAGAAAAACATCTTCAAGTCTTTTTTGAAACCAATTTTTTTCCAGCCTTTTCATGCATTCAGCTTCATCCATCAACTTTAAACAGCTTAAAGGTATAGTGGAGGATTTTTACGAATTTTTGAAAAGGCCCGCCCTCTCCCTTAAAAAAAAAAAAAGCACATGCACAACTCTGTACCCGCTCCTAAGAGGGAATGCTTATTAAATGCGTGTGAATGCATGCTCAAGCCCATTTCTTCTGGTGCACGTTCTGTTTAAAAGTTGCTGTTTGCATTGCTCATACAAGCTTACTTTCCAAAAGAAGATTAGCAATTTTTCCACTATGTCAGTCTTACATAAACATATCACCAGAATGATTGACAATTAGGAGGACCACATATTTAGATGATCCACCCAGTAAAATTAACACCCTCCACTATATCTTTAACTGCCACTGTCAAAGTGACAGAACCCCACAGCACGATTCTGCCCTTACTATGTTTATTGGTCAAGGTATTGATGGTGATTTTAAAATTATCTGCCGTGTTACATTGACCCTTTGGTAACTCTAAAATGTTTTGCAATGATGCCAAAAAAAATTTGGTAATTATTGTCATCTCAATATCAGTGTGAGCAATATTCATATCACAAAGACTGTTTAGAGTTTTAATAACTATTTTCTTCAGTATTTCAAGGGATATGAATTTGCAGTTTACAAGGTAATTTTATATTCCGTCTCTGAACAGTCACAGAGCAGTAGATCCTTTACTGGAAAATAATTACTACATTGCTTAAAAATGCTAAAGTTCAAAGAGTTGAAGCACAGATAAGAACAGAGGAAAGGATGGACTGGAAAACAATACAGCGTATATCACAATTTTATCATCATCACTAGACTTTCTACTGTACTGCCTCAGTTTTATCTGATCAGACATCCTTACTCCTCATGTTTGCTGTGTCTGTAAGATATGATTGCTTTGTGTTGCTGTATACAGGAAAATCGTATTTTAATAAACTGAAGTTTTTGGCTAAAATATAAAACAAGTGTAAAAATGTTCTGTTTGGTGTAAAGTTGTATATATCATACAGGGCTCTGTCCTACACTGGAGAACTATGCTTGTGGAGATGGATGGTAATGAAATGTAGAATGTAATTTAGAAGCAAACAAAGTAAAAAAATACACACACACACAAAAAAACTTTTGTATGTAATTGCTAAGAAAATGCCACTAAGAGAAGCAGAGAAACTTGGAAACCATACATCAAAGTCAGCAACTCTTCGGTAGATGAGGTAAAGAAAAACCCCAAAACTTACTTTTTACTACAGAGAACAATCTGTTAAATGACTACTGACAAGGCTGCATGTGGTATGCTGCTGTACTGACCGTTGCCCAGCTCCCAGGAGATGTTATACTTCTTTCCAGCACCATACTTCAGGAGGCTCAGTGTGGAGGATGTGTTCCAGGAGTTGTCTGGGTTTCTGTGCAGCGCGTTGAGCCCCAGGATCAGGTGCAGACCAGCGCAGTCGGCAAAGTTGTACAGTTTGTCTAAAGACCTGGCTGGGAGAAACCCACAAAGCAGTTGTAACTTTGATTCTTTTGATTCATTTGGAATCATATGACGATAATAGAAGCCATGTGGAAGTTAAGGATTTGCTGGTTCTTGATCTCTGTGATTCTTTATGCTTGACTATAGCTCTACACTTATAGCAATGGTGCTCTTGGCATAAAAACTACGTCACAATTCAGAATCAGAATCAGAAATCAGAATCAGAAATACTTTAATAATTCCA
>NW_015150454.1:3660197-3698490 GCF_000732505.1 Cyprinodon variegatus | reverse complement strand
AAACCCCCTCTGCACCTCTCCCAAATTGTAGGTGACCGCAGACAGTGCCGCAGAAAGGAGGCCTCTGCGTGGTCAAATCTACATCCGCTTGTCGGCTTGTTTTGTTTGTATGACCGCAATTGTGTAAAACAACTAGTGAACTTAGACGACCTAGAAGAGGGACCATTTTTCCTCCTGAATCCCCGCTCTTTTTCGCCCTCATGTCCCTCCGTTGTCAAACAAACTTGCCCCCACTTCCTCACCACTTCGGCCGTCTCTAGACCCACAGCTAGTTTGTGATTGCCCCTCTTGCGTTGTGGCATGGAATATAACATAGCGCAGTCCACACTTCAAAATTGAGCATAAATCAAAAATGTCTGCGTCAAGCTCACTGCGACACACTGCTGGGGGAAGTATAACCAACCCTTTAGTCCTCGACATGGGCGACCCGGGTTCGAATCCGGCCTGTGGTACTTTTCCGCATGTCTCTCATACTCCCTTTCCTGTCAGCCTACTGTTCATAAAACGAGTCACTAGTGCTGTAACAACTCAAAATTTTTTTTTATCTTATATCTATTATATATAATTTTTCCTTTTAAGAAAAAAATTATTAATATTTATAATGATATCATTAATATATTGTTTTTTTTTATCTTGAGATGTAGTCTCATACTTTTTTATTACTTTTATTGTGTAATGTTTAATAGCATTTTTTTATGTATGATCTCTGTAAAATCTTTGTTGCTGTTTTGCTATAAATACAAAAGTGTATTAATTTCTGACTTCATCTTTTATTTTCTTTCAGTTGCATTTCTTGGATAGACTGGTGACCTGTTTAGGGTGTATCCCAACTCTCTTTCAATAACTACTTCAGAATAACCTTGCAAGGATAAGCACGTAAAGACATTCTTAGACTATATCCACTGAAAAAAACATTAGATCTGGGTGGCAGACATCCTAATAAGTTTCTCACCTAAGACCACAATTTAAAAATCTGTCTTTTTTCAAATCTAAAACTAGTAATCTGTCAAGCTCATTTATAGTGGCTAATTCATTTGAAAGTGTGGAGTATTTTATGTTGATAGTTTGGTCTGTGTTTGTAAACCCTATATGCACGTTGTTCCAGTAGTCTGCACTGTCATTCAGCAGCCTCTCCAGTGAGTCAACAAGCACTGCGTGAAGTTGCCCCAGGCTGCAGACAAGTCATTTGAAGAGGAGAGCAGCGGAGCTAAAATGAGTTTAAAGAATGTAACATTAGCTGGAGAGGCTGTTCAGATTCTAATGTTAATTTATCACTTTAAGACTTTGCAAAGAAAGAGGTTTGTTGAGTAGCACTTTGTGGCTGGGATTTTAAGCAACAGTGAAAATATCTAATACACAGAAAAGTCATGTTGGAAACATTTGTGTTTAGTGGTTTATCACTTCTGAAACTTTACTGTAACTCAAATATTATTTCAAGTGAAATGGTCACCTTTAATTTTTAGTTTTGTTTGAAAAAGAATATAAAATAACTTTATAAATCTGTAGTTTTTCAATAAGGGATGGTGTTCTATACTTTAGCAGTGGTTGTACCACCTTTGGCAGCAACAACTGCCATTTGCTAAAATACACCTTCAAACGTTCACATTGCTCTGGGGGAAGATTATCCCACTCTTCTTTGCATAAGGTTTTTGACCTTGAATACTTTGCTTAAAGACATGCCAGAGCACCTCAAGTGGATTTAAGTCTGGATGTGAAAAACCATTCCAAAACCGTTTTGTTTTTATTTTCAGACATGCTGGCCCACACTAGCTGGTCTGTTTGGATCATTGTCTTGCAGCATGGCCCAAATGCGATGGAGCTTAAGATCCCAAATGGGTGATTAACAATTCTGATACTCTCCTTTAGGAATTTCTGCTAGAGAACAGAATCTGTGTTTCCATCAATTATAGAATGTTATCCAGACCATGAAGTAGCAAAGCAGCCATAGGTGTCAAACTACAACCATCAAGTTTGACCGTCAGTTCTGACTAAATGTTGCACTAGTTTGACAGCAGATACATCAGGATTCAAGGCTTTCAATGCAATGCTTTAGATGCTCTTTTAGTTTCTTCTGTGACAACCTTGATGAGACTTCTTGGGGTAGTTTTGATAGGCAGGACACAAAAAACATAAAACAGTGGGGAAGATTCTCCTCTTGTTTCATGTTATTTCCATTTGTGGAAAGAGGCGCTCACAGCGGTTTGCTTTAGTCTGAAAAGAAAGTGATGTCAACAGCTTTAATGTCTTTCTTTAAACTCTTTTTTTTTTGGAAAGTATGTGTTCCTTTTTGAAATCGTTTAGCTGATAAGTTTTATATCAAAATTGATTTCTTAGATCAACTAATCTGGTATTAGTTAATTGCAGCGCAGTCTTAGTATCCCCAGAAATCAGGCAATTAAACCAAACTTGCTATTTAACAAGCAATTTTTCCCCCATAATTCCAGATTTGCATTTGATTCAGATTACGTTTGTTTAAAAATAACATCGTTTGATATTTTGAAACATTTGAGGGTTGATCAAAAGAAAAAAAAACATATAAAACAGATCATTAACCAAAGAATGAATGTTGGTTTGGTGAGTTTAAGTTTATCTGAGCAAACCACTAAAGATCCTTTCTCTGTGACATTCAGTGAGAATCCACATAGGATGATTTTCCCATCATGGACTCCTGCGGTGTCGTGCCCCACAGAGCATCAAGCTCTGGACGTTTATGTGCTGCAGCTGAGTGCTCACTCATGTTAATGTCTGCTGTCTCTATTAGAATACAATCTTCTCCGTGAGCAGGAAAGGTTGAAAGCCTACCACATTTGTTGGTATATGTACAAGTCTCAGAAGTATTTGTTTATATTCTAAGGTGTGATTGCAAGGTTCTCGCGGACACCTTGGAGTTTTGTTTTGAAATTTAATCTGTTTGGGATCATTCCATTAGCCTAAATATTGCCCTGAACTGTGACCCACACTTCCTAGGTTCAATAGGAACCAGATGAAGACTCTCTTGATGGTTGCTGCTAAAATCCATCCAAAATTCAGGTCTTAGGACCATCTGAGTTTGCTAAATGATAGCTTCTCCGAGCAGTTTTAAAAGACAGGAAGAAAAAAAGGCAGCTAGATTTCAAGCTGCTGACAATGGCAAGGTTATTCAATATTCCTTCTCTAAAAGACAACTAAATGGCTTTAAGAGAGAACACTGCTTTATTCTAAACTAAAGTCTGATTTTGAAGTGGCCCTTTTTCCAATATTGCTTATATTTACGTTTATCTCTTAAAGACCACTAGATTTGAGTGACCCACTCTGTTAGAAAAAGACAGCAGCTTGCGTGATGCTTGTTGCACCTGGTACTAATCAGCTATCGGTAGGACAAAGCATGAATAAAATGTATGCAGCAAGAAAAGGCTTATTGCTGAAAGAGTTCACAAGCATATTTCTCCAGAGTAAACTGTCTGTTCTCCATCTTATTAATAACCAACAATAATGCTATTATCATAACCGCTATTATTGTAACTCCTTCCCTTCTGTGGTTTAACCAAAGAGGTTTCTGTGTGCAGGAGCAGAATCGAGGGCAACAGGACAGAGAAAGTAGCACCAGATGTGGCTGTCAGGATGAGTGATTCCAGGCCTTTGCTCACCTGAGAGCTGAGCAGAAGGCAACCAGTCTTGTAGAAAGACAAAGTTAGCAAACCGGCAAAGGTTTAATCAATGCATCATTAGAGAAATTACTCTGCCAAAGGTACACTTTCCCTGTTGAAGGGTGCATGTAGTCAATAAACAGCTATTCACTTAGAGTACAGCATGCAAATTTGGCTAGTTTCAGCTTAACCAGCTTCATGTAAACAATGATGGTAAGAGACAAAAAACCATTGGATAGTTGCTGGTAAATTAATGACAGTAACTTACTTTGAAGCTGAAACTGAATTAATGTTTGCTTCTATTATTTTATGCGTTTTCTTTATTGTTTTTAACAAGATTTTACCCTTTTTTCAAGCCATCCTAAAAATTTGGTTTAAATCCAAAAATGACGTTTAAAACATTATAATGGCACCAGTTTATGATGCAAGGATAACTATGTCTTGCAGAGAAGATTTGGAGCTAAGATCAATTTTTTACACGGCACAAAAAGAATGCACTCTTTCCTCAAATCATCTAATGTTTTCTGTTTGTTAGCAATATCTTTCTTTTACCGGTAAGTTAAATATATATTTGTTTCTTAATTTTGCTCAGAAGCAGTTGAAAATCTATCAACCCTAAAATGAAGTCTTAATCTTGTTTTCCCATTTTTTTTTTCAGAAATGGTCTGATAACATAATTATGTACCTTAGGATAACAATAATGAGAAGGGAGTCTATGACTGAAAGCGAATTCTTATTTTGCAGTAAATCCATCCCAAAAGTAATGCTAGATTTCATGAAAGGCATTAAGAAACACAAACTGAAGTGGCTTCCAAATGTTTGGCCTGTGTTGGCCTTGCTCCTAAACAAATTTGGCTGTAATTTAGAGCTTTTCTTTTCCCCTAAATTAACAAATCACGTTTTCCAGCTCTATATAAAGGGAGCATACACACAGAACTCATCCAATGAGCAAATACAAAATATTCTTTATTTATTTTGGAGAGTAGTTTTTGTATTGCTGAGTAGCCTACTGAAATTCTAGCAATATCAACCAGTATTTTGAATTGTATAATGGTAATATAAAGTGGGGACACACATTCACCTATTTCTCTCCAGGTGTCTCACATTATCCTCAAAAATATGTCTAGTACAGTAGGTTTAACAGTTTTTCCGTTTCTCGGCGTAGCCCTGAGCTGACGACTACCAAAGATAGACACCAAATCCCCTGTGATCCTGCACATATCAGTGGGTATAGACAATTAATAGAACAATATGTTGTTCAGTTATTTAGCTTTCATTTATTCATAATTTAAGGCATCAAATATTTTTTACAAATGGTTTGTTCATTTCTTGAGTGCTTATTAACTTTATAGAGTGGTATATAGTTGTTAAAATCATTGCAAAATTTTATAGGTCATTATGTTTGGTTTATGAGGAACAGTCATTTAGAAGTTAGTCCTTTGGAAACATGCATGAAAACAACGTGTGTGTATTGCTTTAAATAATGTTAACAGGTATATGTTACAGTCACCACTAAAGGTGAAAGATGTATTGAATCACAGTCATCTCTAAAAAAAAAAAAACTAAACTTAACACCTGCAATATCCTTATAAAAACAAAATACTTTGGTGCTATATTCTGTATATTACACTATTACATCTCAAGAGTTGTACGGTGATGTTCTGTGTCCTAGTAATAACTACAACCAGTGGGATGGCCTGATGGGTCAGAAGTTGCCCCCTTGTGCTTGTTTCTTTTCCCCTTGGCTTCCTTCTAGTTAGTTCAACTCACACCTTCTCCATGTTCAGCTCATTAGCCCATCCTTTTTTCTGTTCCCCTTATATACACCACCCTGCAGTCACTCAGTGCTCGTTCCTTGTTGTTGTTTTGCTGCTTTCTCATCTCTGGCTCCCAACGTAAGTTTTCCCCTGATGTTTTCTGGTTATTTTTGTATTGCAGATTTTTGGATTTTTGCCTCAGTTGCTTTATTAAACCTTCAAGACTCACCTTTGCCTCGTGATCTCTGCATTTGGGTCCTCATAAAACTCCACCCAACCGTGACAGATTCACCTGCCCGATAGTAAAGATAAAAACATATAAAATAGGATAAAAAATTTATCTGGCCAAGAAAGGTTTCCTTTTTTCCTGAATTTGAAGGATGACTCGGGATTATCCTTCATTGACCACCATTTCTCATGAGTCATTGCAGGTCAAAGTGGATTGTTAAAGTCATTAAAAATGTATACATTATGCTTTCTATGACCCAAAATAAATTTGTGAGATGTTTTTAGGTGAGAAAGGAGCTCTGGTAAACTTAAATATCAGCTTGGTTGGTCAGGATTCACTTTTTTTTTTTAAAAAAGAGATCAGTCTGACTTCTGCTTTTAATGCAAAACAATCCCTACATTGCAGTATTGTCTAAATTTAGTCACAAAATTTCTTAATTGCGCACAAAGAAGGCCTGTCTGAGAGGTCAGACTGTACTGTACTAACTCAGCTCAAAGTTTCTCTTTCATCTTACAAACAGTACAGCCAAAAACAAGCGGATGAAAACCAAGAAAGCCCTGTGTGTATATGAGCATGTTTGTGTGCGCATCTGTTAGCGTGCCCTTGTGTGTTTGTGTGCAGCGGAAAGAGTGGGGTCTGGATATTGTCAAGCTGTCCATCTGATAGAAAAGCCAGTTCTGTGAAGTAAAGAGGCCGCTGCATCAGTCAGCGCTATGCCTCATTTCTAGAGCTCTGAATATTCCTTTAAACACTGTGGCACACATACACATCCATGTATGCTGGGTTTGCATGCACTCACACAAACACTGTTTGTTGGTTCAAATACCACCCAAGTGAAACAGATACCCAATTTTGTATTTCAAACGAAACCACACTTTTATCTGCTGCTCAGGCTCCATCTTAATTAGTTACAGTAGGTTGATTAGACAGGTGTTCATTCTCTGTTGATGCAACTAAAGGGATGGTTTAGAAGTTAGAAGTTACAACCAGTTATTTTTTCCTCCAGAATGCAACTTTTACAGTGCTTCACTTTTTTTTTTTTAATCTTTTTTTTTATTTTTTTTTTTTTTTTTACAAATCACTAAACAAATTTCGGAATCCAACTTGCATTTCACTAATATTAATGAGTAGTTTCACAATTGTTTGACATCTGTACTGATCAAAGTTCCATAATAAATAATAATACATTTTAAAATGTCAGATTTTTTTAATCCTTCACTGTGACATTTGCACAGATTAAGAATGTTGGTTTGCACATACAGAGCAGATTAGTCTGCTAATCTTGAATCTTGATGCAGAGCAAGATTTCTGTCGATGGTGGTGCTGCAGAGAATAGAACACATCTCTTTACAGATTTAAATTGTGTTTTAAAAGTCTGACTATGTACATAACATGTAAATTCCTGTCAGAATAAACAGCACTGAAATAATCCATGCAAAGTACAAAATAAAGCCAATTGCATGAGCCAAACAGTTGCAGAAGACATATGAGATGGAGCGCTCAGGAATTATAGGACAACGAGCTTTCCAGCTGGAAGAAAGGAGCATCAAAAATCAAACTTAATTTGAGAGGATCTGTGAAAACTATTCCTGTTTTGGTTTTCGAAATAAGATTTTAGCATTGCTAATTCGCTCCTGTGTTCGTCACGACTTACGCCTTGGGAGAAAAAGACATAGCAAGCTTTTTGTTCTGCTCTCTTGCTTAATTCAGTACAAAAAGTAAAGAATTCAGGCCAGAAACAACATACTGCCATGGAAAACCTCGATTTGAATGTTTAGTTGCATCAAATTCTAAATGGAGCGCATACACACACACACACATAGATGGATAAGAAAAAAATCTTTGCTGAGCTCCGAGTAGTTTTAAAAACCCAATCAAAACCAAATGCTCATGAGATACATGTAGCCAAAAAAGGAAAGCCGTTTGGAGATATTAATTATGAGCCCTTTTTCCTGCTACAGCATGTCTTTCCATAACTAAAAAAAAACACATATTGAACATTTAGATTTCCTGAACTCTTAACTGGAGGTATCAACATGTTTTAACATGATCTACAAAAACAAAGCTCATATAAAAAAAAAATGAAATAAAAAAATTAATTAAAAAATGAAGGAAAGAATAGGTAAGTGAAAATTAATTTTGAAAAGCTTGCATTTTTTTCAGTTGGGTCAACTTGCATTGCACATCCTTGCAGCGTTCAGTAAAATATACATATACATGCTTTAGTAAAATATGCATGGTCAGCTGAGAGGCTCCACTCAATAACTATAAATGAATCAAACTGTTCAAACTATACACTTGGGTATAATTTCTAATGATGGCATTTTAAGTTTTTACCAGACAAATGAGAACCAATGGATTTTTATAACAAACATCACATGCAGAAAATAGGCAAGACCAACTATAAGATTTAGACATAAACTAAAAATATGTCGGAGAAAAAGTGAAGTGTAGGACATTTATCATCAGTGCTTCCATTATGGTTTCAATCTCTTTCCCAACTAGCTCCTTCAGATCATCCAGCAACTCTCTGCCTTCTGTTTTTCATTGGAACGATTCCACTGCTAACCAGATTCTTTCGCCGCTGCAGAGAAAGATACAGTGACTGAGGCAAGGTCATCTCAAGCCTCACGTTTCCAATTTGCACTTCTTTCAGCAGATAGTCACAAAATGTTATTAAAGAGCAGTGGGCGCAGTTTGCTCCTTCATCCATATAGGGGAAAAAATTCGAGCCAACACGGTGATACAATTACTACTCCAAAAAAAGCTATTAGAATCGGGTGTTTTTGTGAGCTTAGCTTTGGTGTATCTGCGGCTCATCCAGACGTTAACTTGACTCTGTATGTTCGGGTTGTGCAGAGAGAGAAATGTGTTTTCAATAAAGAGCGAGCCTTGGCTTCTTTTACCGGCATGTTACACAAAACCTAATGCCTATATGTTTACTTGCACACACATCTCCACATGGACTCTTCTTCCATACAGAGGGGCTCAGAATCCGGCAAAATCATTCAGATCAAACCACTTTTGTACCGTTGAAGAATGTAAGATATGTGGTGGGCACCTGTTTTCAATTCAGTTGGTAGAGGGGGACCGATGAATGGGCGCATGTTGTGTATGAGTATTTAAAACAGAATGTGATCGAGGGATTACCTCAATCTGTGAATTTGCTATGAGTAGACTTGTGTGTGGCCCCCTCCTGTGAGCCCTGTGTCAGGAGACGTGGAGCAAGTTGACAAGATCAGTGAGTAAGATGAGTGGTATGTTAACATACATTGCTCTGGAAGTAAAGTACAGCCAGTCTGTGCCGCTGTGACTGTCTGTGTGTGTGTTCAAGCCTAAGCAACAGCCTTCAGACAACAACTCAAAGACAGAGAAGTGGACAAAATAACATCAACTGTCTTTCACTAGCTATGGCCTCCATAACTCAAACCATTTGTTGGGAAAAGAGGGTGTAAGGAAATGTGTATGGGGTGTGAGAGGTTTTCACATCTGTTTGGCAGTGGTCGCTGTCTATCACTCCCTAATGGGAAAAGTACGCTTTTTAGATACTAATGACTTCGATGTGTTTGGCTTGTAAAGAAACAAGGTGTGCGAAGGTATTCCTATCCCAGGAGAGAAACATCATCGTGTCTTATCCTTTTTCCCCTTCACTTTGGAGCTACCTATAAACCACGACCAAACATAACCAAATGCAGAATTTTAGCAGCTGCAAGCTGCAAAATGGGCAAAAGCTTTTTATGAATGATGGCTTTATTACAGAGTAACATGCTGTTTAGTAACTATTAAATATAACTGAAGAATTCTGTGTGCCATAAATCAACACCTTAATTATCAATGTTTTTTTGTATTTGGAAACCTCTGTAACTTCTTTGCATGTTGCACTCGATTCGTTCATTCAAACAGCCATTCCTAACATGCACATCTCTTAAAGAGTGCTCTGGAATTGAAAGAAGATACCACACCACTGCCTAATAAGCTTTTAATTATAGAGGGATTATGTCACCTGCTAATAAACATCCCAAGAGACCATTTGTACACCAATATAATTACAAAAGAAGAACAGTATGGTGATGAGTCAGTGATGGTGGATTCACAACATGTTCTGGAAGAAGCTATGGTGACTATTACAATTTGCTGATCAGAAATCCATCTAAAGTCTCTAGGGGTGTATTAAGATAAGTAATTACAGCATGCAAACCCAGGAATATTAAAATAGAGAGCTTTGCTCAGCAGGGGTGGGTTAAGATTCCTCAGGAACACTTCCATTGATTGGCGTCTGGCTCTAAAAACTGTTTACAGAGCAGATGGGAATAGCTAAAGGAAGCCCTTTTTAGCTCTTAATTTGTATAATTTGACAGTAAACATATTTGGTAGGTGATAGCATTATTTCAGAAAATCATATGCCAAACAGTTGGTATTTATATTTTAATGTCTGTTATTATAGTGTGCACTATACTAGAATCAACTGAGGACAAACATGCCCTAAACTACAGTATGTAACAAATCTGTTGACTTTATAGTTAAAATGTTACAAATATGATTTGTCTTTGTAAAGTATGTAACACCTATGAAAAAATAGACATTAAACAAAAGATTGGAATTTGCATAGGATTACCTTTCCTATGCAAAAAAAAAGTTGAATATACGTTTAAAATTCAATTTTCTTAGCCTGTACGTTTACACTCCCTTAAGGTTAGGAATGTCTTGCAGACATACTACAAGCAATGGTACAAGACATGGATGGGCCGATAAAAATGTGTGATGTAGGTGCAAAATCACAATAAATAGTATAATGTAGTTGAGTGTAGGTGTTGGACAGATATCTCCATAGCTGGAAGTTTTGGTCCCAACAAATGTCATTTTTTAATCTATCAGAACCAGGTGTAAATTCCAAGGGTGCCTAAACCGATCCCAGTCAAAAAAGCAATTAGTATTGTACTTTACCATCAACATTGATTACAAAATAAAGCAGCCAAGTGCAACTACAACATAATGCCAAAGGTTTGAGTTTACATGAAAGAAATTTGGGAATTTCTTAAAGTTTGCTGTGGAGACTGGTCTGCACAGAGTCCCAACCTTAACATTGTAAAACATCTGTGAACATTTCTGTTTTTTTGTTGTTTTTTTTAACTAAAACCCCCTATCAAAACAAAAAAAATCCAAAACAAACAAATCAAAAAATCTGTTTATTAATGTATATTTATCTATAAATATTAAATTTATATCTAAATCTATATCTTACATATAAATCTTTTATCTACCGAACAGATCATATATCTAAATATATATATATATATAATCTAAATATTTACCTTAAATGTTTATCTTACATGTTAGATGTAAAATTTAAATCTAAGACCTAAATGTTTGGAAGATATCCCACCAATCTGTGCTCCTTTAACAGCGCAAACTGTGGCCCACCCCTACAGAATATGAAAACCAATGGGGAATAATCTTAAGGAATATTGAATCACCTTATCTGCGTTCTATTGATGAGTGCTTCTTAACTCCATTCTAAATAACAAGAGCGAAAAATAAAACTGAAGCAAAGAATATTTGTATTTTTTCAAAGTCTTTTACTGATTCAAGTTAGAGTTTGAAAAGCTCAGTGCCATATCTGAAATTATTACTATTGGAAATTAGTAACACTTACAATTAGCTAAAAAGCTTTTTTTTATGGATGGAAACCAGATTTTATGTGCTTTTTCCATACTTGTTTTTTGGAGTTTTTTTTATTTTAAAACTGTAGAATTATATGGAATGACTCATAAGCTGCATTTAGGAGAGCTATCTTCATGTTTACTTCTGCACATGGGAATACATTTTTGTGAGTGCTTTTTACCTTTTTGCCGAGTCATCTTCAACATTATTTTACTTGAGCTATAAAATTAAATAATTCTCACAGGATAATAAACCAGATTTGACTTTGTTCACCATCTTATCACACACCTCTGGAAATTCTGCAATTGTGAGCAGAATTTCTTGTGACTGTAAAGAAAAAAAGACTTCTTTAAAAATGATCCTAACCCCAGGCCATTAAAACCCTGAACCATCAAAGAGTTCTGTACTTATAACATTCTCTTTGCACAAAACACCTGCTTCAGCAGCAAAAAGTATGAATTACGGATTAATCAAGGTATTAACAACAGTCTCTTTCAACAGCGTGTACTTTACTGTATTGAAAAAGGACTTGCAAATCAAGTCTTAGGAAAACAAAACACTGACTTCAGTAAAAGGACATCTGCTACATTTGCAGTTTAGGAAGGCTATGTTTAATCCCAGGCTCTATGATGAATGAGGCTTATGAAGACCAGATCCCGAGCAGGGCAGCAATGCAAACACACAGGATCCCAGACTCCTTTTCACTCATGGAATAATCACCGTAATCACAGCAATCATCCTCTGCTCTCAAGCTATATCCCCACACATTACTTGCACTTCAGTCAAAATGAGAGTCTGTCTTCAGATGGGCATAAAGTAAAGAGCCAGATTAAACACTGACAGAGTCACACTGAAAAATGTTTAAGAGTATGTGAGCTTTTATAATCTGAGATGGTGGGAAATATTGTAAAATGTTCCATATGACTATAAATCATAACGGCGTTAACTAACCAGGATAAACTTTGCTGTTTTTCAGTTCTAAAATAATGACTGATAATGATTCAATTAGACATAATTGATTGACTGATGGGATACTTAATAATTTAAATATTTTCTGAATCATTTTACTGCAATACTATTACAAACATAATTAAACATTTGCAACCCAGTTAAGGCCAGAGAAATCACAAACCTTTTATAAGTTATTTAATGCCTGACAAGTAGGCCTACCTTCAATTATTCTATTAACTAATGGAAAGGTTTAGTCATTTGAAAGAATTAGTTTCCTGTTAAACGCAATTATTTGCTAAGCCTATAAAAGGAAAAGATATCACGCTTCATCGTATCGCTGCAGCATCAGGTTTCTTGTAAAAAGAAAGGAAAATATAACAGTTCACCTTCAAAACGATGGTTAGTCCCGTCTGATTTTTTGCAGCAACGCGTTATGACAAAATGTGATGAATAGTTCGGCCAGATGTTTATGTAGTGAGAGAATCTGACTTTTTCCAACCATTCATCTTATCAAATACCTCCCAAAGGCCTTCTATTCAGTCTTGTGTGGCCACAGCTGCTGTGTTTTCAGATCTTGTCTGTTGGTCACCAAAGCTTTTTAAAAGAAATTTGAATAAAATAACAAAACCACACAGTGCTTTGTGAAAGTTTTTGCAGGTCTCCTTTTGGCACTGCTTTGTATCGGTCATTGTAGAACTCCCCCCCCAAAATTCTGATAAATAATGTCTCTAAATTTGAAAAAAATAAATGCAATATGTATACTTTAGCAAGATCCTACACTTATATCTTTCCAGATTCTAAAACAAGTGACAGTTTGAGGTGTTTTATTTATCATTTCTCTTAAAATCAGAATAATTGGACATTTATTTTTGTGGTTCTGAAAACAGGCAACATTTTCTGGCTGTTTAAAAGTTGTGGTAGCATTTTCAGTTCACTAAAAAAAAAAACAAATAATGATATTTGAAATCAATTTGGATCACATCATATTAGTTTCACAAGAAAACACTACTACACTTCTATTTAAAACCTCAACATACACTGATCTGTCAACTTGTTTCCGTAAGCTCATATTTCAGTGTAAATACATTTACAATTACATTGTTTCATTGATTTGATGTGCACAATTTAACCAGATTGGCTTGAAGGTAGAACCATCAGAACCATAACACAACAGTTCGTTCTACGTATAGGTTGTGTATATATCCCATACATGTGTACATTGTCACTATGCACTCCACTGTATAAACACATATGTTATGTAAATTAGGTGATCAGTTGTGATAGATGTCATTATCTCATTATCTCTTCAGATTTGTTTTCGTGCTTTAAAACCCCCGGGAAAAAACAAGCCCAACAAATAACAAGCAAAAAAAAAAGGTTCCCTTGCTTTTTTTTACAATATGATGGTACTTGCCATATTTTACCAGGCATGTGAAAAAAAATATTTCCTCTGATGTGGTAGGCTAGCAGCTTTTAAAAAACCTCCCATTGCAGCTGTTAGAAATTTCAAATTATTCAGCAATGTCTTTGAATGTATTGGATGCAACACTATTAGAAGATAATGGGTATTACACATCTACTGGCTGATAAGGCACGTTAAAGGTATAGTGGAGGATATTCTTTTTCTGGGTGGATCATCAAAATAAGTGGTCCTCCAAACTGTCAATCATTCTGGTGATATGTTTACATATGTACTCATCTCCATTTCCACTTCCCGGTGGTGAGTCTGACATAGTGGAAAAATTGCTAATCTTCTTTTGCAAAGTAAGCTTATATGAGCGGAGAAATGGGCTTGTGCATGCTCTCACATATGTTTAATAGGCGTTCCCTCTCAGGAGAGGGTACAGGGTTGTGCATGTGCATTTTTTATTTAAAGTGGAGAGGGCGGGTCTTTTAAAAATTCACGAAAAGCCTCCACTGTATTGCAAATACAGTCTCTTGCAAAGTTATGCTTTAGTGTAGCAAAACACGATATTTTCATCTAAGGTAAGAGTAAGGAAGTTGATAACAGTCTGTTGTAAACATTTCTAACTAATATCCAGAGTGACTGCACCCTACTAGTGAATTGTTTGTAAAAGTCTAAAATTTGCTAAAATTGGAGTAACTATCGAGTTAGTCATCAGTCTTTTCCTGGTCTGAATATTGCTATATTATATATATATATATATATATATATATATATAACAACTTAACTGATGATAACTTAGATGAAGTCTTAGAATGTAAGTGTTAAGGGCAAGCCCTAATCTGAAAATGAAGTACGAAACAAAGAAAGAACTACATGTGAAAAATAAATCTTAGATCCTTAATATTGTGTGATTATTCTAATTTATTAAGAAGAATTATACGCTTTTCTCCACTTATTCAGCCTCAGCTAGAATGAAAGCATCCAATGAGGTCTGTTGCTTTGAATTATTGCATCCCACTGGCTGAAATGACCTGGGGGTCTTTGCACTAAACATGGACAGCCTACGTTTTAATTCTTACAAGTCTATCTGTTGATGATTTCCTGGGTTAACTTCGGTAATTTTTATTGTGGTTCTTTTATGTTTGGTTGTTGTTGTTCTTTTGGTGATTTTATAATGTGCAAAGCCTTCAGCTCTGTTTTGCAAGCCAGACAAAGAAAAGGAGGCTGTGATTTAAAAAAACACAAAAAGGAAGACCACACAAAACGTGGCAAAGCTTGCTAGCTAACATTCCACTGACAAGTAAGCTTATTTGAGGCTTGGCAGACACTTTTATGATTTCTTTTTCTATATAAACATGATACCCAGCTAAATGGCTGGCAACTTTCTAAACTAATCAGTTCCGCAGTGTCCCAGTCCTCTGCACCATCTCCCACCCCCTTCTCCGCTGCAGGCATAGAAAGGAAATAGTAGCACTGCAGTTTGCATTACAGCACTGTAATGATCAGAGTCTAGAGTGTGCCCCAAATTTAGGGGCGGCTAATTAAACTTGATGTGGCTGCACACATGCCAATCATTTTCCATGTGGTGGAGAGGACAGGGCAGCTCTGTCTGTTAAAGATGATAATAGCAAAGAAAAGACAGTTTTCTGCATTTAATTCTGGGTCTCTGAAACAGTGAAAGTTAAGTGCTGTACATAGGAAATAGATCAGAAAAATTAAATCTTGCGTACACATTAGGACCTTGTCCTAACCTAGTTGAAAAAGTTGTTTACACAAATTAGGATGCATTTTCTGGGGCTAGAGAAAAGTAACTTGCTCACCTCTAGAAAGATTACTAAAAATACTATTTTAATTGTGTATAATGGTGTACAGTGTGTATAGACCTACTGTATCTACTGTAATAAATAAAAATGAGTTATTTGTAATTCATTAAGGTCAGTCAATCAAAAAAATCAGTTAATAATATACAAGTGAAGTGGCTGGCTCGTTTTATCTACAAATTGAGATCAGGTATTGTTACCTCCAAAGGTCAGGTGCTATGGTAATAATATTAGTGTTTTATCTCAGCTCTGTTCCTGTCTTTTTTGGAGCTAATTTATTTTGAAGGAAGTTAACCGGACCAATGAGGCTTGCAGAACCAGGTTATTAGTTTTGATATCAGGGCATGCTGGCAGAAACATGAAGGTTCTGCCAGGAGAGGGATTGGATTGAGCCAAAGCCAGGCAAACATCTGCTCCTGGTTAGAGGTGTCGTCCCCTGCCATTTGCAGCAAAGGTTCACAAAGATTTTACTCAACCTCTTTTTGCCTGGGCCACTTCAAGCCGTCTTTTAAGCTCCCTAAGGGAAAGCAGGTCTGAGGAAAATTCCTCGGAAAATTTAATTCCACTTTTCTCTTTCGTGCTGCACTCTTCTGACCGAAACAAATTTCATTACACACTTATAGACTTTAAAAAAAAAACTCCAATAACAAACAGCTATAGACACACTGACCATAGTATATGAAAAAATGTAGAAATATCACAGAATAGAAAGACTTTTGCTGACAGTGACATCAGTAAAATGAGTGATACACTCTCTGATATCTATATTGTTTGAACAAATATTTGCATTATTGCTTTGCATTATCATGGGTAAGAGCTAGGCATTTCATTTTCAAACAACAAAATAAATATTGTGACTTTCCTAATGAAGGTATTCTAATTCAGACAAATTATTTACCTAACTCAACAAAAAGAAAAATGAAGAAACAACTGAAGATGAATCAAATGTATTTCCTTTAAAAAGGGTTATTTTTTTTGTTTTTCTTTTTTTTAACCCAAAAGCAGTGTTGTATGTATCTGTATTGTATCACATGTCTAACAGGACTTTGATCAACCCAGTTTGGTCCAGAGAGAACTGGTTCAATGTCTATTGTCAAATATGAAATCAATTCCACTGTAAGTGAACCCATACAAACCCCCTGGCCTGGACAGGTTCACCGGCATGAGGCTAAAGAACTGCAACAGTCAGCTAAGTGGGCCACTCATGAGACCTTTGCAGCAGCTTCTGGATTCAGGTCTGCAGTCTTCACAAGAAAACTTATGAAAAAGCAAACTGTAACAGTTGCAGGATATTGAACATTAAAGACTGAAGTTGAAAAACCACTGCTGAATACCAACTATGAAGCATAGGGTTGAGGATGAAACACAGAGTTGATGATGTGGGCTTGTCTTGCACCAAGATCACTGAGGCTTCTTGCACTCATTAGAAATATTCTAGGGCTAAAGTTGAAACCATTTTACAATCAGATCTGCAGATGATCAGAATCAGATGCAGTCAACCTTGCACTCCACCGCATTATTTGCCATCTTGACTTTCCTGGAGCGTATGCCAGGAGGATTGTGGACTTCAACTCCATTTTCAGAACTATTAGAAAATGTCTCGGTTGATGTTCTTGGACCACATAGTGTGATCCTTAAATCATCACAAGCTGCTGTTCGTGCTCTTTGTAATTACATAATCATCAGTTGCTGGATTGCTTCAACTATATTGCTGTGTAAGATATCAATAACAAAATATTATAATGCTAAATAAGTGTCATTCATCTGAAATCCAATCAAGCTAATTAGATAATTAGTCACTATAGAAGCCAATTATTGGATCAGTGCATCTCAAATACCTATCTGTACTGCATCAGTTTTGTGACTGGGCCTTGAGAACCCGACTGGGTCCAGAGCAAATTGCTACTATTTGTTGATAAGTATGACACCAGTGAATGGCCCTTAAAGTTTCAGAGGCAGGGTGCTACAGAACAACTTGGGTCAGTCACATAGATTGTCGATGAGACTGCTTTAGCATTTTCTAGATTCTTGTTCTGGCCCCAACCAGCAGAAACAATCTGTTATCACGCCCTTTAAAGAAAATACCGACCTGAAAGACAGAAATAATTAAAGACTGGTGGTGCAACTTTCCCTTCTAAGAACATGTAGGGAGAAAACTTGACCAGTGTAAAATTCTTGCTTCGTATAAACTGGACCCCTCCCAATTTGCCTGTAAGGTAAGATGAGGTGGAAAAACCCACCTTCATGCTTTCAGACACCATCAACCAACATCTGGACCCCCTGCAGCCACACACAAGGATTTTATTCATGGTGTTCTCTTCTGTTTTTTACCCTGTTAAAATCACCATTTTACTGCAGCACATTTTAGACCTAAAGGATCACACATCACTGATTTTATGGACTCATAGTTTTTTTAACAGACCAGACCACAACAGGCCCTCTTTAATAGTTTTAAATCAGATAAGCTGGTTTTGACCAAAGGGAACCCTAGTGGTTGGGTGTAATCCCCTGCTCTGTTTTCTGTAAATACCAACAGCATTTCCTGCAACAGAGAAGAATTGATTATTGCAACCATTTTTAAATATGCAGATATCATGGCCCTGTTAGCTCATGTGACCAACTGTTATGCTCCAAGTGCTACAAAATTATTTTTGACAGATGTGTGTGATCATTCTGTATTAGAACAGCAGCATTGTTTTGTTGACAAGACATAATGCAGAGTAGGCACCTGTGTGATTGTGAAAAAAAACTGCTCTTTTGAGTGAAAGCTACCTGAATCCTTAAATAATTGGATAGGACAGACAGTGGCATGATGCCCAGGTGCCTGCAATGCATGGATTTTTACAAAGAAAAAAATGCTGCATTTCTAAAAAGGAGATGACCACACACATCAATTTTTTTTTGTTTTTATAAAATATGGCTTAATTTAAGTCAGAAAAATAACTGATAGAAATTTATGGAAACTTGTCATAAATATAATTCCATAAGCAATGTTGGAACAGTGCAAACATAATACTGACAGTGATGACTGTGCTATAAAGCTTGCCATCCTTTTGATTTATTTTTTTAGCAGCTCAAGATACATTATTGTATCATAGTTTTTGGCAATTGGGCCGTTCACGATGTGCCACTGCTCCTGAAAACCTGGCAGGGACTGTCACCAAGTGGCAGAACCGAAGGTTTGGTTCAGGTGTCAATAGATATAAATTTTTAAAATAAACATCCCATGCTGTCCTTTTGGGTTGGCTCACCATTGTTATAATGCACATATAATTTTGCAACAATAGTTTTAGATCAATGTGAGCAAAACTGAGAATGTAAGAGGTTTTTTTATTTGTGACTCAGTGTGGATACTTCTACTCAACAATTTGAGGAGGTGAAACTTTTTGCAGTCGTGAAAGAAAAAAAAAACTGCAATTACAATTTATTTATGTCTCTCTGCCACTTCAAATACACGGTTTTAATGCAAAAATAGTTTCTATGCAAATTAACTTTATATTTAAAGTGTCAAAATATCAAAATATTTACTTATGGTTATTTATGGGTGCATAAGTCATTAATGATGCCAACTTCAGGATTCTGACCCATATAAATAGTAGTGACTTGGCTTCTTTTCGGCATTATAATTTTTCACAATTAAACAAAACAAAAACAAAAAAAAAAAAGAGGTGGAACAAGAGTGAACATTTGTTAAGCTTGGAGCCTTGGATCTGATTTAAGAATGAAGAAGGGCTCAGAGGCCAGAGAGGATTCCGTATTTACACGTTTACTGCCCAAAGGTTGGAATCAGAATTAGCAGACCTGGCAACCGGCTGGCAAACATTACACAGGAGAGTGGACAAGAGTGAGTGTGCCACTGAATTGCAAGGAGGAGTTCATCTTATACCTAATACTTTAAAAATTCCACTGACTCCATTTTTGAAAAAGCACATCTGCACCTGTTGAGTTAACAGTAGTCTTTTAATATGAAAAAGGACTGTATTCAACTGTTTTATAAATCATTCATTGAATCAGTAATCATTTTTTACCTAGTATTATAGCACTAAACATTTCTTGCAACCACAATATGATCACAGAAGATCTTTCTATTCCCTCCCTTCATTCATTGCCCTTCAGGCAGAAGGTCTAAAGCCCTTCAAGCAGGTAAATCAATTTAATCAGAAGTTATTTATTCCATGTGCAATATCCACCTTGCTTACTTAAAAATAAACAAAAACAGTCCGTTTTTTGAAGTGACTGCTTGAGGTGTTGCACAAAAGTGCAGCAATTCTGTTGCGAGTGGCCTGTCAAAGAAACATTTATGTCACCATCCTGGACAAACACAAATCTTTTCAAATCTATCACATCTTGGCATCAGTATTCTACTTCATTAAGGTAACTGAAAGGGAGGATAGAAGGGGATGCTGATTTGCAACATTGCATTCAAAAAGCTGATGTCTAATGAAAATAAACCAAAGAAACAGTCTGATACCTGAAACATCACATAACTAATAGTTTCACAGAACAAAACTGTTTACCTACCAATAAAAAAAACAAAAAAAAACTAAAGTTTTTTTTCCACTCAATAGACAAACCATACCCAACCTCTGCCAGGTCTAATTAACCACAACACCTTTTGATGTGAAAGTTTTCTTTTTTTGCTTTTCTTCTGTGGGAAGAAAATGAAAAGTTATGTTCAGAATCAGCCAGGTATTAAACAACTATGCGCAAAAAGAGAACAAGCAACTGCTGCTGATAATCAAACGAAGGAGGAATTAAAAAGACAATTCCAGTCAATTTAAATGTTCTACAGTCAGTCAGCTAATTAACAAATAACATTTAGGACAGTAACCACTCTTCACCAAGCACAAACTGTAAAAATCACAGGACAATTCTTGTAAAATGTGAAGCTTCATGTCCAATCCTGCAGACCTTACTTTGTTTGCAAAATGCTAAAGATCATGTTAACACAATTAGGATAAAAAAGGTAAAAATTGATTAAAAGAGTTTAAAAGAGAAAGCCTGTTTGATCTAAACAAAAACATAAATCCAAATGAACTGCAAGAACTCCATTATCATCCAACCAGTATCATAACCGGTTATTCCCTAATTGGAATGCCACATGAACAGTGCAATGTTTTGTGAAAACAACACACAGCATCTCATCACCAATACCCTACAGCATACAAGGAGCATTCAACTCCAGCCTTAAGGGACAGTGTCCTGAGTTTTAGATGTGTCTCTGCTGCAACTCACCTGAGTCAAATAATCTGATCATTTTCAACGCATGTTCAAGGTATAACAGCGTTGAGCATGATTGCATACTAAGGAGGTACTTCAGCCAATTTATTCAGTTTTTTTGAAGCAGCCACAAAAAATCTTTGAGCCAGCGACTCAAATTGCTTAGGGCTTCTGGCCTTCTCCACAGAACCTTTCTCTCTTCCCCCATTTTTTCTCAGTCTCTGTTAGAAACAATGGAGAGATATCCTCTGCCCCAATGGCCACTCTGTATAACTTTCATCTTGCTCTGACCACCAAGATTGTGTTGCTGTAAACGCCAGTGTTTCACTGTCAATCAAAACCAAGACTATGGCCACCAAGCTTCCAAGGTCCTCATATTATATGCGGGAGGGAGTAAGACTGTAGAGCAACATTAGCTGTAAATTAAGAAGGATTTTAACATTTGTGTATACCTACATATTCTAGAGCTATAATTGAGGCCATCTACCCAATGGCCAAAGCCTCACCCTAACTGTGTTTTGCAAAACCAGAATCATGCTAATCGAAAGAGAAAATGCTAACAGAATCGCTGAGAAAGAAAATAATCAAGGTGTTGTCTTGGCCAAGTCAAAGGCAGACCTCAACTCAGTGGAATGTTTGATGGAACGTTAATGGAGAGGTAAATTATACCATGCCTGCAAATCTTAGTGACCGAAAGCAATGTTTTAAAAACTCAAGAAGAATTTTTCTAAAACAGAAAAATGGCTTGTTAAAGTCAGACATAAAACATACCGTAGGCAAAGTTGTCTATGCTAAAGATGGTTTTAAAAGCTTTTGCTTTTTATTGTGACTTGTTTTTATAGTCACAAAACCTTTTTCTCCGGATGTGTTATCAATTTGTCTAATTGTGTTCCCAATTTGTTTAATCGTGTTCCCAATTTGTTTAATTGTGTTCCCAATTTGTTTAATTGGAAACACAATGGGAAAAAATGTATTCACTTAAATTAGACATGGTCTTTGGGTTGGAAAAATCCATCTCAACATATTCTGCACTCGTAATTACAATGCTATTTGTCTTACTTTCTCTCCAGTTTACCTGCAGCAAGAAGTAAGGACAGCGTTGTGGACTGTTATTGACCACTGACACCAACTTAAAATATGTCTTAGATTGTCAACAAAAAATAAACATAGACACTTTTATTTTCTCAAGGTCCACAATGGACTCCCTGCATTTACAGTATGCCAATGGGAAAACAGGTCCACAGACGATGCAGTCAGCCGGTGGACACACTTCATTCTTCACCACCTTGACTATTCAAGCATGCCTGTTTTCCTGGCATATGTTGACATCAGTGTGACGTTCAATACTATTGGACAATGTCTTAGTTGATGTCTGTGGACAATGCATCTAACAGTTCCAGTTTCCACCTGTCTCTGAATCACCAGCTATCTGTCTGACCCAACCATTATTGGTCTGATCCAGTATGGGCTAGAAAAGGGGTCTGCACCCTGCAGCTCCAGAGTTGAAAGTGGCTTTTTGATACCTCACAATGATTCTTAATAGGGGCTTAAAATGATATCAAGAACCAAGGGATGTGATAACAATACCAGTCTTGGAAAATGTATGTTTTTTTTTTTTTTAAGAAAATAACACAATGATATTGAAATAACCAAAAATATGTTTTTAGATATATTTTCTTTTCTCTTTGATAGCATGGAAATTATTTTCTTTTTTTTTTACATCACATAATATCCTACAGAAGAAAATTCATGCTTCATCTTAATCAAATGTAATACATTAACCTTTGTTTGTTTAAAATGGTGACAACCTTCCTATATTAGATATTCAACAAAAATAATGGGCTGTCTTTTATTAAAAAAGTTAAAAAACAAACCACCCGACTTTTCTTCCAAGTTTGAAGATGTTTCGCTTCCCATCCTGGAAGCTGAATTGATAAAGCTTCCTGGATGTGAAGCAAAACATCTTCAAACTTGAAAAACAAAGACCAGTACTTTTTTGTTTTTGTTTTTTTTGTTTACTTTTTAAACTTTTTTTGGAATGACTATAATCTAGATGACTGAGAATCTTCACCAGCAACTTTTATTAAAAGGTTCTGTAATTTCGACTTTTACTCAGCTCACTCAGGGCAATGTGGCTCTTTGGACTTTAAATGCTGCACACCCCTGGTCTGGAATCTGCATAACGTATGAAGGTGCATTAGTTGGCACATAAAGCTCAACCTGTAGTGACAATAATGGTAGAATCTTGGAGAACTTTGCCCACATTGCCTGCCTTTCTTATTCACAACAACACCGTCTATTGTCAATCAACTTTGACTCCTAGGAACCACCATTTCCAGGGACCTCATGTAGCCCTTTTAATGTGAAACATTTTTGGTGGAAGGCCAAGCATAGATTTTATTTCCTGTGGTAACTCAGAGAGTAAAACCTTTTACCAGAGCTGCTACTCATCTTCTACGCTGCTATCATTCAGTCTGAAATGTGTTCACCACTGTGTGGTTTAAGTCCCCAATAAAATAGATCACAACTAAACTGTAACACATAATTAGGTCTGCAGAGACCATTAGACAATACATTTCTGCAGGTCTAGTAAGGGAAACAGCAGCTAAAATCTGCAGACCCTACACATCCTGGACACAAACTTAAACTTAAACTGGTTACATACTCTGCAAGAACCAGGTAATATAATCTTGTTCTAGAGGTAGCAAGAGCAAGAAAAAAGTTTGTTTTTGCCCCCAAGAACTCATACTTCGTGAGAAGCTTGGCTGCCAAACTCATGCCAAAGCCCCATCCCCTGTAGCTTACAGCACACCCACAAAAGAAAACACAATGGCAACACAAAGGGAAAGGAGGCATTACTCAGATTGATAAAAGGGAGGTGAAGAGCAAAATGCTTTCAATTACTTAGAAAATGTATAATACTAATGTTTGTATTTTTTCATCACTTTTGCCAGCAATACCTCAAACTATTCATCACATCACATTGTAACACAGATCATTGTACAGATTTTCACTTCTAAAATGATATCTGAATGTTCAATCCAGCCCAAACGATCTTCTTTTGGTGTTGCAGCTGAGAAAGTGAAAAAAAAAGCTTTTTGTTTCTTGTGGAGTTTGTAGCGATCCCTAGACTCTGACATTCAAATCAGGTGGGCAAAAAATTATTTTACTTTTTGCATAATTCAATCTAAAATGGTATAACCTTGCTCATTGTCATTGAAAAACCAAACACACTTGTAGGAGAGATAGGAGAGCCTAATTTCTAAACTATAGAGAAATCCAAACCCTGCAAAAATCTATCAAACCACATATATTTATGCAACTTAAAACATATAAAAAAGAGTGCAGGGCTATAGTGCAGTTAATTGTTTTTGGAAAGTTGCTATACACCTCAGAGGTTGTGGTTTCTGCAAAACATTAGGCTTTTGTATTTTCTGGTACCATAAATGGACCTAAGTGGCTTACCTAAAGTTGTGCATGGTGCTGCATATTCATACGGTGAATCAGCAATTTAAAAGAGTTTCCTTTAAATGTAAAATCTTTTTGTAATTACATTTATTTCACAGAAATAGCTTGCCAGAAGTTTTTATCCAGGTAGAAAAACTAGTCATGTTTTCTTTAAAAGCAGCTGTGGGTGTTCTGCTGCCACAACTCTAACAACTGCATAGTTTTTATGCACTATTGGGGCCAAATTTCAATATGATGGAAAAAAAACTACCTTACCGGGTTTTAAAGTATAATTAGACATACATGTCATTTTTCCTAATGATTACTTTATATGGAAAGAATATGGGGATTATAAGTAGTAAAAAGGATGTATAACAATTGGTTTTATCCCATATTAGCTAGATCCCATTGGCTAAATCCCACATTGAAGAAATCTACATTCATTATCAAAAAATGTGCAAAAGATTTGTTGCAATCACTGAATAAGAAAATCTTCAAATTAGAGTCACAGAACATATTTAACATTTGCAACTGTGACAAAAAAGTGAATTGCGTTTTTTAAATGGCCTCATCTCTGAATCCAGCAGGAAATTCCAACAGAGCTAACATCCTTCTTTTGAGATATGCTGTAAATCAGCTATGTTACCAATTCCAAATCCCTCTTTTTTGTGATGGATAGGCTATTCTGCTTTAAAGTGCAGTAATTCAAGCATCACAGTAAAATAAAAGCATAAGATCAGATGAAAAATCTTATTAAAGATTAAAATTTTGCTTTTTATTATAACAAGGTAGTAAGAATAAAAGGTTTCACTATTTTTTTGCCACTATGTTAGTTGTCCTTCCAATCAGTCAGTGTGATGTCATTAAAAAAAGAATTCTAATTCAACAAATTATTTTGAAAGACTTGTACAGTTATAATATTTTGATGCCCATGGGTGTCAGAATTTTAGTTATTTAATCACATAATATTCTGACTGTCATAAAAATACTGTGTGAATACACACCCAACAGAAAGCAATACCCTTTAGGTAACTGATGCTTAACCTTCTGTGATTACGCTATTAGCAAGCTGATAGGAGGGGATTCATCTTCAATTACTTTTTGATAAAATTTTGGTAATCAAATCTGATGAGCATATGAGCAAACACATTAACATTAATATTATATTAGTGTTTTAACCCTGCATTTTTATTTTTATTTTTTTAGTTTTTGCAGCACTAGTGGCACGTTTTTTAAACAGTAGGCTAACAGGAAAGGGGGTATGAGAGAGCGGGAGAGACATGCGGCAAAGGACCACAGATCGGATTTGAACCTGGGTCGGCTGCATTAAGGACTAAGGCCTTCGTACATGGGTTGGGCGCACTAACTGCTGCGCCACCTGCACGGCAAACCCTGCATTTAGTATCTTAGCATAACAGGCCCACGGCAGAGAAGCACTTTGCTCTCAGGTGCTCCACACCTCCAGTACCTTTAGTCATCTGAAGAGTCCCTGTAACTCAGTGAGAAGTGCTGCAAATGGTCTATTTTGCAGTGATTTGGCTCTTAAGTTAGCCACCAGATCCACCTAGCCTTTTATCCTTCTGCAGATCTGAATCCTTAGCATGGGGTCTTTAATGATGTCATCTACTCATTTGATTTTCAGGAGAGTTTCACAGCAAACTTTTCTTTTTCTGAAGCATTGTGAGGGCAAGGTCACATGCCCCTGTAGAAGTGTCTTGTGGACGTTTCTGGTTTGCAGGAATTGGAGAGGAGACTCCCACAGTAGAGCAAAACTGCATCCTCCTACACGATTTATTACGGTAAATAACAGCATGGACATTAGTCCCCCATGTCCACAGATAACATCATGGTTTATTGTCAAACACACTATTCATTAAAATTGTTGTACTTTCTCTTCTGTTTCGCACTGTAAACTGGTTGTTGGAAGACATTACAATTTTATTGTTTGTTTTTTCTCTTTGTAACTTTTTATAATAAAAAACTGAGGTGCCCTAAGGTGCTTGTGTTCTGTGAAGATTTAAAGTACCTGGTTCAAATCAAAGAGCCTCCATTTCTTTGTTCCTAAGTAAGACCCTTGGCCCCATATTTCTCCTAAGGTAGCTTCAAGCTGCCCCCTGAAGGATGGGTTAAACGCAGAGATCAAATTTCATTGTAATCTATATTTGCAGTGACTAATAAAGTTGATTATATGAGAAAAGAAAATGTGTGTCAAAGAGAACCTGGGTTCTTTAACAAATATATGTATAATCAACTGAAATATTGTAGCATCTTTGTATTACTTACCAATTACTTATACACTTATTAGTTCCTTTTTAACATTGCAAATAAGAAAATGCTTTATTGCCAAGTGTTTCTACATGTGCAAGGAAATTATTTTGAAGATTAGGTGATACAAATAGACAGGCAACCATACAGTTAACATAGATATAGAAATATAAAACTTTACAATTAAGAAATGCAAGATGAAGTTATCATTCATATTAACATGTGCTTAGTTTTATTTTTTTAGTAGTTTTGAAAACTGGCAATAGCCTTGTAAAAGAGTTACTTGACTGA
This sequence comes from Cyprinodon variegatus, assembly GCF_000732505.1. Lineage (NCBI taxonomy): Eukaryota > Metazoa > Chordata > Actinopteri > Cyprinodontiformes > Cyprinodontidae > Cyprinodon > Cyprinodon variegatus. Next base: position 3,671,815 of record NW_015150454.1, on the reverse strand, counting down.
AGTGAAGATATTTTGTTGATAATATTTTTGTACTTTGAAGCATTTCTTTTGGTTATTCAGTATATCAAAGTAGTTGTTGCTATATTTGAAAACCAAGGGGCAAATTAACTTTTAAATTGCTCCTAACCTCAACAGCTTTTTATAAAACAAGAACTGACTTTGAGCAATTTGCCCATTTATTCCTGTTAATGAGGAGGTGTCCTAACTTACTTGGATATATTATTTGTTAATATGGCAACTGTGACTATGTTAAACATTCTCTCTCCCCCTTAATAATAGTTGTTCCAACCCAAAGTAAATCTATCCTGGCACAATATTTTAAATGGACATGGGTGACTGCATTAAAACACAGCCTTTCAAAACTGAGGAACAAATGATAAACTATTAACAAGGTCTTTTTGTAAACAATAATGTCTTCATGTTCATAGATATCCCACATTTTGTTATGGAACATTTTTATTTTTTTTTACAAAACACTTCAGACAACATTTTCAACTCAGGATAATTAGGAAGCAGGTTTTTCTCAAATCCCTTTCAAGGAAAATCTATGTTCTTGTTTCATGTGAAGGTCAGTGATCACAGAAACTTGCAGCAATGTCTTGAGATCAGAAGCTTTTTTTTGCTAAACAGTTTAACAAAGTAGGAGAAGTTTTCTCTCTCTTTTATTTATAATGTTGCCTTGTTACATTTTTCAAGAAAATGTCAACATCAACAAAAATCGTTGATAATAAGTTTCAAACTGTAAAATACATAAATGATGTATAAAATGTCTTTATATAAAATTCTTCCACCATTAGAAGCCCTACATTGTTATTTGTGCTTGGGAAGTCTTCTGAAGCTACTGTATTATAAGTATTTGCTATTTTTTTCTAAACCTTCTAGGCAGTTTTTCCGCAACAGGTTTTGGCTGGATCAGTGGGTATAAAATACCAGCACAAAGACAAAAAGAAATCTAAAACTTTCTTTTTTATCAGGGAAATATTAATTCTTTTGTTGCCCCTTTTCCCCACTGTTGCACATTCCTCACTGTTTCCACTCCTCTTTTCTTCACAACTGTTTGAATCTCACTTAGTGCAGCCAAGCTCTTGTTTTCTCATCTTAAGAGCTGAAAGCTGTGCTGTGAATCTGCTGCTCAGCGGGACATCATCGAGTGATAGATGGCCTCTGACAAGGTTCAACACAATCCAACCAGCCATATGCTCCAAGAAGGAAAAAAAAAAACGAAAAACATAACATGAAATTAAAAACTATTCAGAAGTGGCTAGGAGAGAAACATGCCAAACTGTTGGGCAAGCAACATTTTAATGGGTTTTCAGAATACGATGGGCTTTGACAGTTTACTGTCCCAACTCTTGGAATAACTGCAATGCCTGGCGTTTTTTTATGTTAAATATTTTCCCACACTAAAAAAAAAAAAAGAAAAAAAATATATCATATTTGACTGCTAGTATCTGAGTTCCTGTTTATACAGGAACTGGCAAATTTTGAAAGAACCATTTCTTTTTATTTTACTAGATCAGAAGCAAAGACAAAGCTGAAAATGTGGTTCAATCCCCAATTGGTTTCAAAATATAAAACCAATATATCTTGTAGCTTAATTTAAAACAGAAATGCATTCCAAGTGTTCATTACTGTTTATTTTGAAGCTCATAACTTACAGCTACTTAAGATTAAAAAAAATAATTTCTCTCTAAATCAAACTATTTAAACCAATAAAAAAGGAATTTTAAACCAGGAATGTTATCTGTAGACCGTTTTATGGCCTGCACAGTCATTAGGAGGATTGCTGTCCAGTTGTGCTGCAGGCACTTTTCCTGTGAGCGATGGCACTGTCCTCAAGGAAAGCAAAAAACATTGAAAAAAAAATTATTTGGTGTCATTTCTCACCTCTGAAATATTGAAAAGAAATAAAAATATCTCGTTCAGGAGTGGTGCTAAAAAAAGTTCATCCATTTGTTACTTTAAGGCTGGTCTGTTGCAATTCTTTACCACGAGGAAGTCCACAAAATGCTATTAAAGGCCTTTAGCTGATCCCAAATGCTGCAGCCAGAGTTCAGAAATATATATATACTTTTTTCTATCTTAACTTCCATACATTGGCTCCCAATTAAATTCCTAAATTCTTGTTCTCACATATAAATTCACATAAAAACAAATTTCATCATATATCAAAAATCAGTTTCTTATTTTCCAAGCAAATTATGTTGCTTTCAATCTGCACAGCTTTTTCTTTTTAAAGGATATAGTCAGAGTGTAAATAAAGGGAGGTGGGATTGGAATGTTTTGCACATCAGAATCCTATTCATAATTTTCCTATTTTTCTACCTAACAATGTTTGTCCTCAAAAACCAACTGTGCTGCAATTAGACAGATTCTCTTCCTGCACTGAAAAAAGGAACTTTTTGGTGTAGTAAACTCTACTAAGAATTTTTCATAATTTCTAATCTTTATTTTTAAGCTTCAGTAAAAACTAGGGTTTCTGAAGGAAAATTAAACCTTTTTAATGTAATACATGAATTTTGTGGAATGAGTCAATTTTACTTAGATTTCCTTATATTATTTAAATGTTTAATAGCAGTATGTACATAAACCTAAAAATAATACATAAACTTTATTCTAAAAATTTAGCATTTTGAAACTCACGCACGGCGCATGTGCACTGTAGCTCACAGCAGGACTGACTCTGTTCTGACCCTCACCCAGAAGTTGTTTTGAGCATGTTTGTGTAAGTCAAATGTTCTTGATCTTACACATGAGTATATTTCTGTAACAAATGTTGAAACTCTCAGTTTCAGGGGGTTACATATTTGAAAAGTACAATTCCAGTTAGAGGGCTGCGAAGTGGCACAGTAAGTAGCACTGCCGCCTTGCAGCATGAAGGGTCTGGGTTTAATTCTTTCTGCATGTGCTCCCTCTCCGGGTACTCTAGCTTCCTCCAACAAACATGACTGTTAGGTTAATTAGCTTCTCTAAATTCTCCTTCGGTGTGAGTGTGTGCGTGAATGGTTGTTTGTCCTGTTTGTCTCTGTGTTGCCCTGTGATAGACTGGCGACCTGTCCAGGGTGTTCCTTCGCCTCCCGCCCACAGACAGCTGATGATAGGCAGCACCTCGTGACCCCAACGGGGATTAAGCATGACAGAAAATGGATGGATGGATGAATGACAGTTAAGACTGTCAAATTTCTGGCTGGTCCATGAAAGATTGGGCAATTTAATACAATAGGGTATTTACTTCTTTGTAATATGGTTTAGAATGAAAAATACATTTATATTACATGTATAGACTATGAAATTATTTTATCTGGTCATATTTATCAAAAGAAAACTGGCAATAATTACCTAATATTAGTGAATAATGTGACATAATGCAACAAAGCAAATAAATATGTCAAGCACAAGAAAATAATTAATATCTACTCAATTACTCCATAACAGCAAATATTACAGGGATATAACATTTACATAAAATTCACTTGATACTGGCAAGTGAGTGCTACTTCATATTGCAGCATTAAATTTTACTTAAAACATTTGTGTGCAAATACTTACAATATATTTTTTAAGTAAATCTTATGAGTTGTTTTTTTCAGTGTGCTCTTCGGTTTCTCTCTTTTATGATGCAGCTGTTCTTTAAAGTCCTTATCAATACGTATTAAAAGTTACTTTTGAAGTAGTGAATAGAAAGTACACCAACTTGTGTTAAAATGTAGTGAAAAAAGGTCCTCAGAGAAATAAATATTCAAGTTCAGATACTGAATAAAGCTAGTTAAGAACATAAAGTATTTATGTTTAGTTACTTGACACCTCAAAAAAACAACAACGTTATTTTCCCTCTTTTTCCTCTGCTCTCTTATACCACTATGAGATCTGGCCTGGCACACTGCTTAGTTGTGGTACCATCCAGGAGGGACGCATCAGCTGACCTCCTGTTGTCAAAAACATAATGCAATATATGTTACAGTCACGTCTCTTTTTCAGTGTTTAAACCCGTTTCTCTGCTAGACATAGCAATGCTTCTACTTTCACTGTAACTAGTTACATGTTCTCACTTTCATCGTTTTGACATGAAAACAAGCTCAGAATTAATCTGCTTAACAAAATATTTTCCTAGGCTTCTCCTGCCACCTGTGAAGTGAGAGTCACCATTAGCTTCTCTATTATAGAAAGCATTGCCTGTAGCACATCATTGCTTCTAGGTTCATTTTGTGCCTCCCTCCGTCTTCTCAAATCCCAGTCAGCCAGGGAGAAAGGCCACTCACACTGAACCTGGACCTATAAGAGGCTCCTTCCTGTTCAAAAGTAGTTCTCTCTACTGTTGCTGCTTGCATGATCAGCAAGGGAGTGCTGCAAAGTCAACAACACAATGCAAGTGGATGTCTGCTGATGTCAAACGCAGGAATAGATGCACAAACAACAAGGGAAAGCAGAATATGGAGAAGATTCATAAGGCATAAATAATTAGAATCAGTGCTTCCACAACAACTATGCAAGGAAATACCTTGACAAGGGCTACAATTGTTACATTCCTTGTGTCAGAAAAAATGTACCTAATCTAAGGAGAAAAATGACTGGAGTGTTACAGAGTGATTCAAAGAGACCATGATATTAAATAGCTTGATTAGTCAACAAACATGCCTTAACTAAACCCTACAGTGTTATGATGAGCAACACTAGGCCATGCAGAGGAGCCGCTATTAAAGCAACTAGGGCATCATTAAAAATTCACAGGCCGATTGCCTTCATTCCATACTATACTATCGCAAGTAAAAATCATCAAAGTTGGTGTATAAGTGTCTAAAAGTCTACAGAGCTCTATTATCAGCTCACGCAATCCACTGGATCTCCCCATAAAGCTCAGTATACTGTACCATCTCGCTAACCAGCAGTCTACAGTCTGACCAACTACTGTACATCTATCTCCACTCAACCACCAGTTTCAGGCCTGGGGGTAAACAGCTCTATTCTTTACTCCTGTTCATGCATATTTATTAAAATTAAGCTCTATGTTTCTCTCCGAGGTCTGAGCGCCAAAGACAACGTAATTGTATCAAACATTTCTCCTAATTGTCTTTTCTCTTCGTGTGAGTTTTTCAGATTGAACTAAGGGGACGCAGACTTCGACCTTCATGCACACAAAGAAATCCTCCAAACCTTTGTGAGATACTAATGAGTGTGTTAAATTCCTCTGCAAGTTGTTGAGAGAAGAAATATTAGTGTAACATTCTTAAACACCATGTCGGATCACTTCTCCAAACAGTGGTAACAGCTTCCTAGCCTCATACTAGCTTTCCCTGTCGAACATATTTTTCTCACAACAGTCTCTAACACGCAAAAATACACACACAAACATGTTTAAAAGTTATAAATAAATGATGGGAACCTATGAGTCAAATTAAATGAAATAAAATGTGTTCAGTTTTTAATGAATGAGGCATGTTTTCCTCTTAGAAAAACAACTTCATCTGGACTTAGCTTGAAGACTCATACACAATGTGGATATGTACGCACAGTTTTTTAAAGAGGCACCGGCATTTCAGCTCCGGATCTGTCCCATCAGTTCCACACTGGCTCGAAGTAGTCAAGAACACAGTTTCATGATTTGAAATCCGACACAAAACGTATGCTTTCTGGAGTTCTCAGGGAAAATGTGGAGGTTCAATGTCATGCCAAACAAACTTAGAAGAGGAAGGGCTGCTTTCAAACATTTCCCATGCGTCAGGCTATTAAAATGACATTCGTTTGCAGGTTGCTGGCACTTGTCTCGGGCATATTGCAAACACATGGAAGTACATGATATGTCCAGGCATGATTTAAACACTAGGTATTCTTTGATGCAAAGAAAAACAGACACTTCTGGATCTCTGAAGGCCATGTGGAAAGAGTGAAGAAGAAAGAAAAAACAGACGATACAGCAATCAAGAGTTTGTTACACTGAGATTACATCACTCCTGATAATTGTATACTGACTGGTATAGAAAGGAGGAAGAAACAGCATGTAAGAAATTTAGCCAAACAAAGATTAAACAGAAGGTCATGTAATTTTATATGTAGTCATGTTCTAAAAGGGACCCTTTGTCTGAAGACACTACTCAGTGTTACACCGTAAGGGCCTCCATGTGTGAAACTCTAGTGTTGAGCCACAGGGCTTAATTTTGGAGCCAAACCTTGTCGCTGTGTACATGAACATAAGTAATCTAATCAACCAAGTTATTCAAAGCATGGTTGCTCTTAGAAATGGACCTAAAACAAATGTGACTTTTAACACAACTTTAAAATTAAACTACACATAGGGGATCAGCTGATGTTTTCACTAATAAAACCACAACTGTATGTCACTGAGGGTTTTTTTTTTCTACACATAAGATTCACTTTCATTACAAGGACCTTTCCCAGGAACCAGGACAATTTGTTACATTTATTCTGCATTTACTAGGACTAAACCATGTTACCTGGATGGAAAAACCCACCACATACAAACACAAAAGTGGAAGAAGACAGGTCACATTTCAGTTTGGTTGTTTTGTTTGATTTTTAGCTTTTATAATTCACTCATATCAGTTTAAACATGTCTACAGCTTATACTTTCAATTAACTTTAAATGTAACAGGATTTAATCTTGGTTGTCAGTTTAAAAACATATGCAGGGGGGAAGAAGGTAAATAATTATTCAGGGAAAAAAATCTTTAAGATTTTAAGTAATTTAAACTGAGATGCATAAATAAAGACAGGCAAACCGCTGACAGTTTTAATAAAAGATGGCTGTTGAATGTGTTTCGTAAATGCTTTGTTGGGACACATTGCTCTGGTTTTATTTGTTAAATAACCGTTGAAGGGAACTTTCTCGGAATTTAAATGGATTAGAATTTAGTTACACAGTTATCACAGAGAGAAAGTCACAGATTTAGGAATAAAACAAAGGATTTTAATCCCCACCTTTTCCCTTTCCCCCCCTGAGAGAACACAAAAGTTTTTATTAGCTAAATTCATTAATGAGCTATAACAGTTCAAGCTTTTTAATGTATTTGCAGTGATTTTTTTATTTATGTTGTAGTTGGTATATTGAAAATTAAGCCTAGGCAAAAGTTCAACTGCAGAAACTCATTGCTCTCCTACATCCACCTGTTCATCTTTAAAGGCCTTCGATCCGGACTGTCTGCTCCTGCACGCATTTGGCGAATGTGCTGTGTGACCTCATTCAGATTACACCGTTTCAACCCATCTCCAGCCCCTACTCCACCTTTGTAGCTAAAGCTTCATCAGAGTGTCATTCCTCCTGGACTCTTACAGCAAACAGCCCTATTCTTTGCTCCTGTTCATGCATATCTATCAAAATTAAGCACCATGTTTCCTGCCGAGGTCTGAGCGCCAAAGACAAAGTAATTGTATCAATAAATTTCTCCTAATTTTCTTTTCACTTCATGTGAGTTTTCAGATTGAACCAATGGTTGTAGTTTATTGCTAAAGATCAAAGTAAAATCTTATTTAACAATGTTGTGTGGAAAATAGCCATTTACCCCTGTTTAGTCTATATATAGCAAATTAAACAATGTGTGGGGACAAAAAAAATTCCCTCTGGGGTTTTGTTCTGTCTTTCTGTAAATGAGCTCCCTGTCACAGAGAGGACATTTTCTGGTGGCTGGACTGACCTGTGTCGCTGCACACCTGAGAAAATGTCTCTATCAAGATGACTAGCTTGTAAATAAGCAGGCGAAGGATCATCTCTCTTTACCAGATGATTACCCCTGAAGGTATTCCTGCCAAAGAGGTAAGCCAAGAATATACTTGTCTTTTTTGAATGTCTTTTAATGTGGACTCTGTTATTGTTCCAGACAACCAGTAAACCCCAGGTAATTTCCAATCTTTTAAGAAAAGGTCTTATCTGTGTGCTGCACTTCCCAGTCTTCATCACCTGCCTGCCTGCTTTCCAGCATGGCGTCTCTTGCAAGTACCAACACTCTCGGCTCTCACTCACATTCCCTGGACCTCTGGGGTACAATCTGCAAGGAATAAAACCCCTACAGGTCCATGCTACCTCCCCTTCATCTCTCAAGTAAGCAAATCAATCATTCATCAGTTGTCATCAACCAACTCCTTGCTGATCTGTTTTCTCCCCTCAGAACAACCAGAAAGTTCAACTGACTTCCTGTAGTTCCACGCTTCCAGGTTTTTGCTGCTTTTGAAAATAAAATTTTAAAACTAAGTGGTTTTCCATGTGATCGTCTGCATGTGGGTTACAAAAAAATACTAAACATCATGACAGTTATGCAAAAACAATTTAAAAAAAATATTTTTCAGGTTTTGAAACACTCATGTGCTTCAATTTTTCCATTATTATTCTGTAAGGTTAAATGTTAGAATGGTGAAAAATAAATGTTTTTGAAAAATATTTTAAAAAGTATTACCTTATAAAATGGTATTCTTAAAGAAAATTTTGAAAAATATTTTAAAAAGTATTACCTTATAAAATGGTATTCTTAAAGAAAAGTACTTTATGTAAATCTAGGCCGTATCATTCTTTTTTCTTTATTTTTTCTGAGTGCCGTGCTCTGCCTTAGACAACAATCATTCTGCATTTCCTAAAACTGGGCTAGTGTTTAAATCCCAGACTGGTTACCAGCTGCCTGTTTGGTACAGCCAATTTCGATCTTTTTATTTATTTGATAATTCTCCACAGATTAAGGTTTTTGTATTACAATACTGTATTTGTGACATGCCTCAGTTGCTGGCCAAGCAGCACAGCAGAACTCTAGCTTCTCCTCTTCCAGTAATAAACAATGCAGTCTACTCTGTGTAAAACCTTTGCACAACCTTTAATGTTCCTTGTGTTACCACAGTCTGCCAATAATCTACACTGAGAGCTCAAATCAACAATATCGTTACAGATATCATTGAATCAGGGCATATCATTCTCATTCTTCCTGCGACACAGAACTCTGTATATTTTGGCATGTTATTAAGCAATGACATGGAGAAATACCCGCACTAAGGCAGCTGTAAGTAAAAATAAAAATTCTTTGCAAATTTACACCTTTTGAGTGCATAATCACTAAAAAAACAGAGAAAGACACCATAGAACTATGTCAGACCTTGAAAGGGTTTTTAACAGGACATTAGGAAAAGGGAGGAAGGAATCGCATAGCAGAACTAATAGGAAAGACGGAGCATGTTTCTCTTAGCTGAAAGAAAATATGCTTCGATTTTGAAGTGAGTACAAACAGAAAGTTATAACTTGAAGCAATCTGTGGACAGCTGTGCCAGTTTGTTTGATGAAAACATTTTCAAGCTCTTCGCAGATGTTTAGGGAATTCTCTTCTATGTGCATGCTTCTAATGTTTGTCTTTTCAGATTTTCCACCTTCTGTCTTCCTGTGTGTCCTAGCCTGTTGCTCATACGTTTTGTAAGGGGAATGAACTTCCCTTAGGTGCTTTTTTTACTGTATTACAGAAGGAATAATCCTTTCAGATGTTAGACGTTTCTAAAAAATCCAGCAGCATTAACACAATAATGTGTTTTTCCCATTTAATTAAAATTTGAATTGTTTGAGAATTACATACGTCTGTTTATCATTATCTAAAAAAAACAAAGACTGTTTGAAATACCTTGCCATTGCATGGGGGGTAAGGTTGCTTGAGGACCCAAATACAGAGATGAGGATGGCAGAGATGAGCTTTAGCAGGTTTAATAAAGTAACAGGCAAAAATCCAAAATACAAAGAACCAAAAAAAACAGAAACATCAGGGAAAACTCACGTGGGGAACTAGAGACGAGGAAGCAACTAACAACAGGGAACCAGCACTGAAGAAATGCACAGGGAGAGTATATATGGCAGACATAACAAAGACTGGGGTAATCAGATGATATGGAGCAGGTGTGGATGGAAGTGACTAGAAGGGAGCTAGGGAAAAGGAGACAGAGACAACGGGGAAACAGAGAGTATGTAAAGACTGGCTTAAATATAACTCAAAATGGAAAATAAACCAAAGATCAACCAAACAGAATTACTTGGATAAAATGAAAACTGAAAACTCAAACTAAAAACTCAAAGTCCCACGAGGGGAGAACCATAACAGCTAGCAGGCAAGGTATTTCTTTTCATCTGCCTGTATTGAGCTTCGAGTATTGCAGAAATACGTAAGTATGGATGGTTATTGTGTGGAGACTATTCAACTGTCATATCATTATTTACCAAACAATCGAAAAATAGAGACCAGAGGTAATAAAAAAAAGCAGGGGTTCAGTCCCATCCAACCTAATTAATTCTTTTAATCTGTCAATCTTGTTGTGTCAACAACAAGAACAATGCTACCTTGGCCAGTTCCTTCCCGGGCTCAGGCACATCCTTTCTATCTGTTGAGCTCCTTGGAGTCAGTTTCTGACGGGCCCTTCCATATTTTCTTTCTCTCAGTTAAAATAGTTGAAGCTGGGGCAATTTGCAACAGAAGAAACTGTTCAGGTGAAATCTCCTAGCATCAGAATGCAAAACACAGATTGTCTGACCGGAATGGAAAGCAGACACTGCTGGTACAAACACGAGTGTAGGAATGACTAATCGGGAAGTTCCACTGGTGACACATGTCTCGTACCCTCTTATATTGGTCCCACAGACCCTACTCAGTTGCAGTCTCTGCTGCCTCACTCTGGTCTATTGTAAACCTATTCCTTTCAGTCACGGATGGATTTAGCCCCAATTCCTGTCTCCTGCAATCTCCTGCTGAGAATTAAGAGGGATTGATTTTCCCTGCACTGAGGTGTGTTTTACAATCCGTAGATTGACATTATCACTACTACTTCATTGAACTTCATTTATTTCTACCAATCAAGCTGCCACCAACATACAGCTGATCACACCCATGGCTGCTCAATGAACAGCAGTCTGTTGATGTGACATTTCAGGCCTATTTAGATCTGTAACACTAATGGAAATGTCAAAATGGTCTGGGTTGACTCAAGCTGGTGTACAGAGAGCCAGCCAAAAATTGGCATGCGTTCAGAAACTGACATGCATTCATGTCATCAGCTACAAAAATGTATTTTTCCTTACAAAGTTCCCTTGACATCAGAAAGAGCTAACCTGTCAGTAGCTAATGCATAAGCGTCACAAAGGGATATTTTTAATAATTAGTACAGTAAATTCAAATAAAGGCTGATTTTTCCATTTGGTGTAATGGCAATGTTACCAGATATCTACAGTACAGTATGAGCTAAAAGAGAGTTCCATTTTGTAACATTATACAGCATCAAAAGAAAACGGACAAAATTATATTTAAAAAAAATTATTAACATAAACATAATGAAATACTGGACTGTATGGTGGTTTAGTTCGTATCACTGTTGCCTTGCAGCAAGAAAGTCCTGGGTTGATTCCAAGCCTGGACCCTTTCAGTATAGAGTTTTTACCAATAAACTAATAAAAACTAATAAAACTCTAACCAATACATACGTGGGTTCTCTCCGGCCCCTCCCAAATTTCAAAACCATGATGTTTAGATTCACTTAATTTGGTTCTCAAAATTCCTTTTATATATTGTGGGATTGCATGTCTGTGTTGCCCTGCAATGAACTGGCCTAGGCTACCCCACACCTCAACATACACTATATTGCCAAAAGTATTTGCTCAC
>NW_015150454.1:3650810-3659395 GCF_000732505.1 Cyprinodon variegatus | reverse complement strand
TTAGTGTCTAATGTAGTCTTCACAGGGTTTATAAGATGCAAACTTCCCTGCCACATGATACCGCATATATGACATCAGACTAAAGAACAGAGAAGGAAGAAAAGCTAAATGTCAGGGTTTGGGCCATAACTTTAAGGTAGAATCCTACTTTTCATTTTTAACTTTATGATATAAAAACCTACCTAGTGACATGCTAACTTTGTCTCACAGTGTTTATTAAAACTGGCAGGTTTCTCTGTAATGAATGGATCTGGTAATTTAAAACCTTATGCATATGTACAAGACAACAGGCATACATGCAACGATCCATTTAAAGTATCAGAGCAAGACGGCTGTTGGATCTGGATCCTTTTTATTTTTGGGTTTCAAGTAGGTGCTTTTAAATCTTCCCACTTTAGCAAGATTCTGAAAGGAATTTTGCTATTTCACACAGCTCTTGAATCTCACAAGCTTTAGGGTTTCAAAATCTGAGAAGAAGAACTTGCAGTACACAATAATTCTCGTTATATCATATTTGGGCTGTTTGAGAGGAAATGTTCTGTAGAGTATCATCGTTATGAATTTGGAGATGCATTTATAATCCTTATCTAGCTAAGTGAGTGATAAGAAAGGCATTTATGCAATTTTGAAAAAAGATGGACATTTAGGAGTAATAATGAAATTCTTATCAACACTCTACCAGAAATTTTTTTTTCAACATATAAACCCAGAACATGTTCTAGAGTTACACATATGTGCCAGATATTTGGATTAAATTCAAGGGATTTTTTTTTCCCTTCAGAGCTTCACCTTTTTCATTGCAGCCAGAAGGTTTTGATTTACCCTCATCAGTCTGAAGGACGTTTTTTCTAAATTGCTCGGGGTTTTAAGTTAGATGTGAGACTAAAACTGAGTTTTGTGATGAATATGCTGGATATTATTTTCAACAATGACTTCTACTTTATTTGGGCTGTGTCATTCTTCAAATAACAGAGTAGTGGAGTTCATTCTAAATCAAGCTTAAAGCATCTATCAGTTTATCAATTAATCTGTTTAAAATTACAAAAATCAGTTTTCCTAGAATTTTTCCTTTTGTCAATTGTTTGACTTCATTCCAAAGCAAAGTCAATACAGTCAAAACCAAATCTTTAATTATATCACAAACTGTTGAAGCAGATAAATAATAGCATCATCATCCTCACACAGCCTTTCTTTTGTTATTTGATAATTATCTAAACTTTCTCTATACCACGAGAGGTAATCTAAAGAGTTACATTACCTCTTCAAATAAGGAAATGAGGAAAGGAAAGTTTAGTGTTTTTTTTATTTTCAATCAATTTGATTTAATGTATTTTTTTTTTTATTGTTAGTTTTACATCTCACAACTTGAAGTACATCCATTCCACTTCCCTATTGAGTAAATTATGGGTTTGGTTAGAATGAAAAGTCAAATCAATAAAAAATATTTTCTCTTTATTGATGACATCCCTGTGCATGGTGAGAGTTTACATAATAGCCTTTCTTTTTTCCTTTTCCACCCCAGTTTGAGTTTTTTTTGCAAAAACCTAACAGACTACATATTTATTTTTAAACTTGAAATGTGATATACTGTAATTTCAACTTAGTTTGAGTACAACGTCTACTTACTCTTTGAGCCCAAGTAGCAAGAATGAAATTTGAAGAACTGAAACCGAACCTTTGACCTCATTCTCTGAGCTGTAACATAAACATTAAGTTAGACTAGATCAAAACAATAGTAAGAGAAAAAAAAGCTAAAGACATGTTTGGTTGTGCTGAGGTAATAATGGAAATAAAGTGGGGGAAAAAATGTGTATAATCCAATTGAGGGATGTTTTTTTATTTTTATTTGGAGATACATAGAATAATCCTGACCATGACCTTGTCTGAGGTTAAGGTGAATTTCTCAACTTAGCTGCCCTGCTGCATGCATGTGTGCACATTGACTGATAGTGGCCCCATTACTGATGACTCTAACAAGCTTAGGTCAGAGGCCAGACAGTGGTGAGTGAAAAAGGATGGAGCAAGACTGTTAAAGGTCCTTTAAACACCACCTGCCTTTGCACACAGACACATACACACCCGCGCAGTCAGAATCTTGACTAATTGTTACCAGACCATTTTTCAAACGTATCCCCAGTGCCTCCGGACCCCTGCTTCTTCCCCACAGATGACAAGTCTTTACACAGATTCCAGTTTACACAACATGCTTTCAATTGAACTCAGAATAATAGTGAGGTCATTATTCAAGCATTTGAACACTTCTTATACTTTTTCAGTGTCATCGGTGCTTCTCTGAATTCCCTTTAATGCGATATGTGTTAAATTCCATCTCAGACATTTTGCAACGTAAAAGGAAAACAGCAGCTGCACCATTACGTACATCATTCAACTTGTTCTTTATAGCTCTGAGTAAGATTTCCCAGCGAAGCTTATAATAAAAGACTGAGAATATCCAAAAGACCCTCAAATACTTTCGCGTTTTGGTAGAAAATCTACTGCTGCTTTGCCTTGTTTTCCCCATTTATGTCTGATGGCCTCATAACATCCACTGCAGCCATTCAAATGCAGCATGACGCATCTGTCCATCTCTCATCATCATCCCATACCTCCTAATTTAAACCATTAATTCAAAAGTTCAGCATCAGGAATACCCTTGGGTCTTAATTCATCAGTGAAATATTAAAAATAACATCCATCGTGTGGAGTGAATAACATTAGCTGGGATTCATTTTGGACATTATTTATACTGTATCAATATTTCCAAATTATATTTCATCCCTTGCACCCCCACCCCATCCCCGATATGTCCAGCCAGATTTACTTTTTGCTTTTAGATTTTAGCCTTTAAACTAAAGTAATTACAGAACCCACAATGAGCTTCAAGGAAGTATGCATGTTTTAATCAACCATAAATTATTTATGTTTTTCATTCTTTGGCTTCAGTATCACAGAGGCAGCTTGGCCTCCACACTGCTTCTTAGTAAAAGAAGCATATGGCTGATGTGAAATACGGTCATATTAGGCAAGATGTCAGGCCTACGAGATTAATATTGAGAAAGGGAGAAAGAAGAGACTAGCAGATAGATGAGCAACATATGAAAAAGGCTATCATTCAAGAAAAATACGGAAAAATCATTTGAATTATTATCATAAGGTATGCGTCAGCTGTATTTTTGTAAAATGCTGTATCATGTTTACTGTTTCCTAAGTCAACACTGGTTTGGAAATTTTTTTTTTTTAAATGAGCAAAAAAAATGACTTCTTCAAGCATCCAGAGTACATATTTGGACTTTTATGGATAAAATTAATGTAAATTGGATGAATTAATGTAAATCAGAAAAAAAAAAACGACATAAAATGGGCCATCAAAAAGTACATGGATATAACAGAGCTTTAGGAAAACACTGGTAATCTGCAGCTATACTTTACAATAAACATGGTTTAATGCATTGCATTTATAGTATATAACTATTGTATACATTGAAAAAAACTTTAATAGTGTTTGGTTGTTTTGCTCAAGGGGAAATATAGAAAAGCGGACAACTGACAGGAGATTGTCTAATGTTATATGTTTAGAGGCTGTAGATTGTGGCAATGAATTGGTTGTAAATATACCTTTCTAGCAGTATAGATATATATAGCCTAGACTGAATTACTGTGACATGGAGGAAAAATTATAGGTGTAAATATTTGCAGTGTGGAAATGATTAAGATATTCTGCTGTGAAATACATAATCCTGTTTTTGTTTTATTGATTTTATTTTATTGTTTATTTTGTCCAACACTGAAGTAGTAGTTTCACCGATTTCCTGCTGCATACAGTTAAAAATTCTTTTTGGTGGATGTAGTCTTAATGTTTTGAAAGTGGCCAAAGTCCTTGAATTAATAACCTTATTTCTAAGAGGCATTTGTATCACAACCTGGACCTCATAAGGAAAAGAAAATCTTCCAAATATAGGTGGAAACATGTTAAAGCTGGTCCGCAATTATATGCAGTGCCGATACAGAGAATTGATTTTTTAAGGATATGAACAATTTTGACAAGCCATTTTATTCAAATTTTGACAAAAACAGCAATCTTACTTTATAATTACTAACAAATACCATTTTCATCCATTACAGATAAAACGTCTTGTTTAACTAAAATTGTTTGACATCTACATCTGCTAGGGTTACGAAAACTATTGGACCCAAATGTAATTGCAGTTTAACAGTATTTTTCATCATGTTACTTATGTAAGGATTCTCTGCACTGGTTACATCGCCCTGTACTACTGTGATTTAGGGCGGCTTCTACATTACGTTACACCAACCTTAAATAACTAAAGAAAAATGAGAAAACTTATAAATGATTTGCTAAACTTGCATATAACTTTTTGAGCACTGTGACTTTTTCCATTGTAATAAACAGATATGTGAAAGATTAAACCATAAATGTTGGAAATGGCTACAAGGAATTGACAACTGCTCTATATCAAAATGTATATAATTAAAAATTCTGCTTCACATGGTGCACCTTAAAGAAAAAAAAACAAAAAAGCTATTTGTTTTGTTTGTTTTTACAAACATACTTGAGAACTGCTCTTTTTATTTATTGACATCACCTACAATTTTCCATCTGCTGCGTGTTATATGAGCAAAGGCTGCTTTATTTAAGGTTATACATTTCATCTGCTGTACAGCTGTTTTTAAATGAAGAAAAAATTTTGTCATGCTGTTCAGACATGATGTTCTATATAGATGTTTTGGCTATTCTACTCTGTAAGGGCCTACAGAAACCTCACATGCTGGTGGTAAGTTTGACACAGAAACTTCTACATTATGAAGCAATAACTTAACTCACTTAGCATTGGCCGCTACTGGATGACTGAAGAAGTAGAATGTTTAAATCATTTGCATGATTCGTATGAGAACAGAAATATTTTTTTAGCAATTTTCTTTCTTTTTCATATAGCTGAAATTATAAATATAAATACATGGCTTTAAGTAACCTTGCTCTACTTTCTACGTCTGCTGTGTCTATGGTGAAGCATCTGCATCTTAATAGTGATAGTAGTTTTATATTCAAATCAAGATGGTTATATGAGTTTGGGCACAGTCTTTCCTTTAAACGAGCACCAAAGGTTGTTAAGTATTTATATACAGAACATTTTACAAGATTTTAGTTTTAATGCATTTATTACTTTTTAGTTGAGAGATTTCCCAAAGTGTGTTTTTCATTTTGTGTAAAACTTTTTCCAAAAATATATTTATTGTTCACTACAGTCTGCATTCATATAAAGGGATAGCCTAGATTATTACCACCGGCTTGTGTAAATTGCGCAGCTCTATAAAATGTTTCTTTGGCAGGACTGAGGGCAAAAACGGGCTGACTTATCAGGTTGCTGATGACTGCTCTAAAGAAGCTAAATAGAACAGCTGCCGTGACTTTAAAAAGAGATTTTACTACAAGTGCTAAGTCTAAGCATTAAAGCAGCAACCAATTGAAAATGCTGGGAAAATGAAGAATATCTTTCATGCCAAGTTCTGACAGAATTAAAGACTTGAAGATCAAAGTTCTCTTAAACGCATTAATGACATTAAAGATAATAGATGTGCTAAAGTATGAATTCTGGACTAGAACTGCAAAGAAATTTCTTTATCAAGGTCTGAATTCTTTCTGTATTTGCCTACTTTGAAAAATGCTACCTGGTCAGGGTTTTTTTGTTGCACTTGAGACCATTTAAAAACACATATCTGATCTATGATGCTAATGTCTCCATTTGCATTTATGCAGCAACATTGAGAAGGTCATTTTGCGCCAGAATATAGGAATCAACAAAGTGCATGAACATAACGCCACAGGCCAAATGAAGCTAGGTCACCGGTTCAGGGCTTTTACAGACCAAAAATGTGTCTGATGAATTCAGCTTTTATTTCTATAATTAATCAACTCTTTTTTAAAGCACACGGCCAAACATTTCATACGGTGCTGGATCTAGAGCCAAGGGTTTTTGTTTTTTTTTTTAGAAATGATTTTGGCTCCATCACAAAACTGAATTAACATATTCTCTAAGACATAGTTGCCAATCATTTCCAAAGCTCAAAATTATTTTTCCATGGCTCTTTGGCTTTTGGGAGTTACGGTTGGGGTGGGTTTCTATTTTGAAATAAAACTCCTGTCTAAACAAAAACCTCCCACCCTTGACATTTCATGATGGCAGGTATGATAAGAGGCAAGATTACATCAGAGAAGAAAAATTAAACCTTTACCAGTATATTATACTGGGTATATCTCAAGTTTATATTGAGCTCCATAGCTCACCAAACACATGAATTTTATTTGAAAATCTAAGCTTTACAAAACCCATCCAATACATAGTTCCTAGCATGCCACCATGCATTGTCTTGAATTTCTAAAGCCTCCAAATAAATAGTTCCCTGCTCAAATATTACTGAATCACATTAAAAGGTATGCAGCCCACCCAAAATCAGGGCTCCCACAGTTTCTACAGCAGTCAGACTCTGTTAAGTGTTACAAGTGAAGATGTCAATGCACTGTTTACAACCCTCTGCTACAGAACCCCCACCATCCCCACATTCCTCCTTTAGAAAATTCATTTGTCATTCTAAAAGCTGATGGTTTACACGTCTTAAGCGTTCTGTGAGAGCGCAAGCCTGACCCACAGAGTCCGAAAAATGCTGCCACATGAGTAGGTGTTCAAAAAACAGGGAGTTTGTGTTTTTGATCTCCTACCTGTTATTGTTATGTTGCTGTAGATGTTGGACAGCTGCTCCTTCAGTAGGACGAGCTGTGTGGTGGCTGCCTTCTCCCTCTGCAGCTCCAGCATGATGTCAGGATGGTGGGCCAGTTTGCAGCCTTTTTGTTTGTCCAGTGCAATATCACTGCGCACTATATCTACCAAAAATAAAAATTAGAATAGATATATATATATATACTCTATTTTTTATTAAAAATTAAATGTTGGTATTGTGGGAAAGCTTGCTGTTCAATAGTATATCTCTAGTTTTTTGTATATCTATTTTTCATCTGGTGATATTCAAGAGTGGGAAGACAAATAGTACAGTGGTTACCAAATAAATACTTACATTTTTACCCACAAAATAACCGACTAGATATTGGGTTGAAAATTACAAAAATTATGAATTAAGAGGATTCAATCTTGGAATTTTATCAAAGTCCCCTTAATAATTTTCAAACTTTAATAACCCATTAGGATTCAATAAGTAATATCAGCAACAACAGCCAATAAAAGTGCTTTTAAATGAAATGTAAATCAGAGGAAGGTATTTCTACTGTATTTTTGTGTTATCCACTGCTGCTGTAATGTTTTTAATAGTGGCGCAGCTGCATTCAATTTCAAGATAATGGAGCAGCAGATTTTCCCAACTTTAACTAAGAGGCAGGAAATTGAAATAAGTGCAAAAACAAAATTGAAACAAATAACTCTCACGCATTGTTAATTAATTGGTCAGCGTTTTGAACTACAATTAAAGCAAAGTATAATATTTGCAAAACTTATTTCAAGACGTTTTACAACACAGCTGAGATCCGACCCCGACTTTCTGAACTTGCTTTGAAATTATTCACACAGTGGACATTATTTACTTAAATAATTAGAGAATTATGCTTGGCTTATGAAAGCTCATTAAAGGAATGTTGGGCTAGCATTAATTCAAAGAAGGAGTGAACGTGAACGGGAATAAATTTATCCATCACAGTGTTATGTTGTTTTTTGTTTTCTCCTTTGCAGCGTGTCTTATATTTAGCGGCATCTATTTATATAAAAACATAGTCGCAGTGTTAATGGTAGATGCCAAGTCCCATTTAATTGGGGCAGAGTTAAGGATAAATTGTTTTGGCTCTAAACACATTTTTTTTCCTTCTAGAAGTGAGAGGAGGTGAAGCGTGGACACGAGAGAAAGACGCCATGTTCTAAACACAAACCTAACTAACTAATAAATGAGAGGAGGGGAGAGAAGCCATATTTAATCACCGTCCTCGTAGTTCTTCAGGTAGTAGTCTGGACCGGGGCCTCTGAACTTGGCAAGGTTCTTCTGGTTGTTGAACTGCAGGAAGTCGGTTCGTTTTCCGCCGAAGCGCAGAAAGGCAGGAGACAGGCCGCGCGCCAAGGTCACGAGCCGTCTGGAGCTGCAAAAACACGAGAAAGAGGAAGAAGAAGAAAAACATTTTAGAAAACAACAAACAAACAAAAACTTCATAAGGAAGGAGTGCGTCAAAATCTTCTGCAGAAAGCGTGTTTCATACATGTTTTAATCACAGAAAAAGATAGGAGCAGACGCGCAATATCTGGCTCTGTTTTAGACTCGTTTAATTTAAATAATAATTTTAAAAGCAATAATTAAAAAAAAAGTGAATAATATGCGTTATGTCTTTCCTGGCTATTTTATTTCACTATATTGTCTGTAACAAAGCCTTTTGACTTTCCCTCGTAAAAAGTAGGCACTGAGGATATCAGTGCCGAAAAAGTGTCGGAGGAATGTATATATATATATATATATATATATATATATATATATATATATATATATATATATATATATATATATATATATATATATAT
>NW_015150454.1:3646965-3650718 GCF_000732505.1 Cyprinodon variegatus | reverse complement strand
ATATATATATATATATATATATATATATATATATATATATATATATATATATATATATATATATATATATATATATATATACAATATCAACTTATCTTTAAGTGACGGAATAATTGTGTAAACAAGCGAACAAGCTTTAGCTCCTCGTTTTAAAAGAAGGATGCATAAGTTTGAAAGATTTATACGGTACGGGTTTTTTTTAAGTGATCTAATGCAAACATTTACGTCTCTCAAATTCACCAGTGAATAACACAACAAAGGTCTAACATCTTAAAACATAGACAAAAACAAAAAAAGAACACACACACCTTTCTGGGCTCAGATCCCTGATGTTTCTCCAGGTATCAGTTGGAGCCACTTTTCCAGTGTTGGGGTTACTGCCCCGAGTGCTCCAATGACCCCGGGCCCTACATTTGCCTTCACCTTCCAGGCTCTCTCTAGCTCTTCCCTAAAGGATTGATATTTTTTCCAATTTTTCATGTTTTTTTTCTGATGTTTACATTATTTGGGCTGGCCACTAGGCAGTTATTAACCATTAAAAAAAAGTCAACTAAATCCAGCGTGGTATTCCTCTATGATAAGAAAAATCCACAGCCATTGAAAACGTTACTGAAATGACAAGACTTTTATGGAAATAAAACTTTAAACATAATTTATCAAATGAAAATTTTCCCAATTTATAATCTACTACCACAGTTAGAAGCGTTGTAAGCAAGATAAATAAACTTACACTAGAGGGACAGTTTTATGTACTTGATAATCATTTTAGTATGTGACTGCTGCACATACAGGGGATAATACAAAATAAAAATACACGTTTTGATTTTCAGTGGGCCTACAGGCTTATTGTTTCTCTATTAAAAGGATTATGAATATTCTTGGAAAAACAGGAAACGTGCCTGATCACTCCATGACAATTCATACAACGTGGCTGTGCGCGTTACTAATATAAAACAACAGAAAGAGGAAAAAAACGAAGCATTTTGGAGGTGGGCTTCTACAGATTAGTGTTGGACATTTCAGAGGTGGAGATTCGGGCAGATCGGTGCTTATGGTGATAGTTTTGGTACCTCAGAAAGTCCAGCCAGCCGTCTCTGATGATCGCGGGGTCCAGCTGCAACGATAAGAAGTTGTCGTTGAGGACTCTGATCGGACTGCGGGTGTTGACATCCAAAAGAACCAGCGTCCTCCTCAAGAAGCCTGGTCGCTTCCCTCCAGCTGCGGTTCTCTGGTATGTGGAGGAGGAAGAGTACGAGGAAGAGATTACCGACTGCACCACCAAAATAACAAAAGATGTCAGCCACAGGGAGGACCAGGGAGACGCACAGGGTGAACATTTGGGCATCTTCTCGGTGCCACAGAGGGGGGAATCAGAATGCGTAATTAGGGTTTAAGGCTGACTGGAAAAATAAAAGCTATGATGCCACAGAGTTTTATGGCGGTACTTTTACTTAGTTCTCATCGATATGGATCAGTCTTCCTGTCTGGTGTTCTCACCCCCTCTGCCCCCCGCCCCTCTGCGTATTTCTGGGAGCTGCCAACAAGAGCGCACGCCCCAAGCCAGCCTTCCCGGTTGAGAGAGATGGAAACTGGGAGGAGGAGAGGAAGCAGCACCGCCCCTCTAAGGTTCTCTGAGGTATAAGACTGAGAAAATAAATTAATTTTCTACCATTTACGTGGATTAGAGGGGAAGAAGAGAGACATAATATTGTTAAAAGCGACTATATAGAGGTGCTTCGTTTAAAAAAATTAATTAATAAATAAAAAAATACACCTGGCTTTTTCGAACTACCTCATATATAAGTAAAGTGTAGTTTAAAAACTTAAATACAGCTGTGTTCAGTTGGTATAACATCTGAAGGCAATGTGTCCAAAAAGATGCGCGCATTTACGCGCGTTTTATGGATTAGGATGAGATTTGTTTGTTCATTCCAAGTACATAATTTGGGAGTTTGGTGATCTGATCACATTTTTCTAAACCTTAATAAGCCCTAATGTGATGTAGTCAAACCCAGTATACTTAAGAATTAACCCATGTATTTATAACCGATTAGATAGTATTTTATCATTCCAGTGTCGGATCAAACACATTTAGGAAGTTTATTAGTGTTACAAACGTTACATGTATGATTTAGGATATTATCAGAATGAACCAGAGAGGTTTCTGTCTAATTAACTGTTGTGCAAACTCACACAAACCTTAATAATTACTCGCGTTAGAATTAGCTAATATCACACCTTCCAAAAAGTATCTAATAGAGGCGCCAAGGTTGCTGGCATTTTAAGATAAGATGGTAAATTGCATTTAAATCCAAGCAGAATCTAACTTTCCTGACAGAAATCAATCAGAAACTATTAAAAATGAGACATTCCGATCAGAACAATCTTCTCATCTACATATTTTATCTTAACTAATGGGTTCAAATTAGTTAGAAAACAGAACACATGTTTTGGATTCTATGGAGACGGAAACACGAGCAGCTGCCCTCTCTACAGACACACGCAAAAAAAGAAATCAATAGAAAAAATACTGAATAGATGACTTCTCTAAGGCGCACCGAACCACGCTCTAATAGGGAAAGTCATCACAAGGAGATGTGCTGGTTTGGGATCATGGCTGTAAAAAATAAGGTTAGGCAGAACTTTACCAAACCAGTTTTTCAAACAACTTTACATGTGTGCTCTTTTATATTTCACTTCTTTCATAACAGAGTCCTGAAGATAATATTGAAAATAAAGTTTTAGTCATAAAATTGTCTTATATTGCATGCATTTATAGATCTATTCCAGTCTTTTTATAGAACAATAACATAACTGCGGCGCAGGAAAGCAGAAGATATTTCTCGTATATCAGAGGCCTTGCGAAGGATGAGGTAACAGATCAAACCAAATATAATAAACTTAATTGTAAAGTCAGAAACAGAAGCTGAAGTTTGTCCGCTTCATTCAGACTGTCTGCTTTTATTTTCAAAACAGATTAAAATAGTTTAACTGTTTCCAAATGACAATATTTTGGATCTGATATGCCTTCTACTCATGCGTCGCGCTGAGGTGGGGCAGTTCGAATCTAAGCCTCCTTTCTTTATCAGATTAAAATGTTATTCTCTCCCTGAAAGTTTCATCTCGCACTTAAAATCTTGCAAGATTCGAATCTGCTTTAAGAAATTTAGAGAATGTCGGTTTTTACAAATAAACAATATTTTATATTTATACATTTTTAATGGAAATGTCTGCAGCTTTTCTTATTCTCATGCATACTTATATATAAAGTCCAATATTATTTTTTTTTCTTTCTTTCTTTTTCTTTTTGTTCGCATAGTAGCTACTCCACAGCCAACTGAAATGTCTCCGATGGACAAATATTTTTGTATTGGCACCATACACCGCTATGTTTCCTCTCCTCGTAAACTGGATGTTTTCATGGCGAAAAACTAAATCTCTCCAAAAACTGGCTCCGAACCAACTTTCTTTCTTCTTCTTTTTTTTTTTTTTAAGAAACTTTAAAAACTGCTTCCCCGAGCTGAAAAAGCTTTAAACTTAACTATTGTTCCTTCTTAAAGCTGGTATTTGAACATAAAAAAAATTTCTTTAATGACGACCGTTATAAAATGGAAAAAAAATATATAATATTTCAACTATTAAAAGACTTAAACTGACACAGATTTTAACCAACAAAAAATATTCTCCACCAATATAAAGCGGCCTTGGCTTCAAACAAACATAAGGTTTTTGTTTCTCTGTATTTTCACAACT
>NW_015150454.1:3597829-3645998 GCF_000732505.1 Cyprinodon variegatus | reverse complement strand
CACGTGACCTAATTCTCCCTCGTCCTTCAGCTCATTCAGCACCATGGCTGTGGATGCTGCGGATGCTCACTGCTGCATCCTGCATCCGCGCCGGCTCTCCCTCCTCTTCCTCACCATCTCTCTCTCATCCCTGCCCGCTCCAGTTGCTGCGCTGCTCGGCGTTCGGCCCGAAGATACTCAGAGCGGGGATCTGTCCGTGCAGGACGGGATTTTGAGAGCGAAAGAGGGGACACGCTTCATGCTGAGGGTTTACTTCTCCGAGCATCCCAACAGCGGGAATATCAGCGGGAAACCTGCCGCTCCGTGGATCGCCTTCATAGAAGAACCGAGCGGCATAGCTGGGGATGCGGGGAAGGGGCTCCGGTCCGATGAGAAACTGTGTGAGGATGAAAGCTCCCGGAGCTCCGACATAGAACTCATGGGCTCCTTTAGATCCGCTTCAAGTCACAACTCTGTTCTGGTTGAACTGCTGGTCAAAGACTTGCGCAGAGATGAGGTGATCAAATATTACTCCATGTGCGCCTTTGATGGAGTGAAATGGGAGCACTTCAGGACCAAAGACTTCTGGTTGGCTGTGGTGGAGAAACCTCCGGAGCCAGATGTTTGGCTCCAGACCGGGGTCTCTGTGCTTTTGTTAGCGCTGTCAGCCCTGTGCAGTGGGCTGAACATCAGCATGCTGGCTCTTGACCCAGTGGAGCTCCGGGTCTTGCAGAACAGTGGCACGGAGAAAGAGCAGAAATACGCAGGGAAAATAGAATCCGTGCGTAAACATGGGAACTACATCCTTTGCACAGTGGTGTTGGGTAACGTCCTCACAAATACCTGTTTTGTGGTGTGGATGTGTCAGATTTTAGGAATGACTGCCTTGTCAACTGCCTCATGCACTTTGGGGATCTTCTTTATCGGGGAAATATTACCTCACTCCGTTGCGTCCAGGCATAGCCTCGCCATCGCCTCCAAAACTCTGTGCGCCACCCGCTTTCTGATGCTCGTGTTCTTTCCCATCGCCTACCCGGTCTCCAAGATCCTGGACATCATGCTGCACCAGGAGATCAGCAGCTTTTACACTAGGGAGAAGTTGGTGGCTATGCTGCGCGTCACCGACCCTTATCATGACCTGGTCAAGGAGGAGCTAAACATCATCCAGGGAGCCCTGGAGCTGAGGACAAAAACCGTGGAGGATGTGCTTACCCCGCTGTCAGATTGCTACATGCTTTCATCAGATGCAGTGCTGGACTTCTGCACCATGTCCGATGTGATGCAAAGCGGATTTACCCGAATTCCGGTCTACGAGAACGACAGGTCCAACATCGTGGACATTCTGTTCGTTAAAGACTTGGCGTTCGTTGATCCGGATGACTGTACTCCCCTTAAAACAATCACACAGTTCTACAAGCATCCCATGCACTGCGTCTTCAATGACACCAAACTGGATGTGATGCTGGAAGAATTCAAGAGAGGTAAACCAAAAAAAAAAAAAAAAACTCAAGAGGTCTTTTTGTGGAAATTCCTCTGTGTTTCACATGAGTGAGAAATCAGTTTAAAATGGGTGAGGCGCCACATGGTTTGAAGCAAACCACTGGAGACATCCTTCCACCTAGGAGTTCAATGTCCTTTGAAGTGACTATGCTCTAAAAACTAAATTTTCCCCACAGAAGTCATTGTATACATCAGTTCATTGGCTTAAAGTTCATCTACCAGTAAAGCACTTTGATCCCCAGAACACTGAAAGCCATATGTGAAATGTGAGACAGTGTCACACAGTGCATATGGTTCAGCCAGGGGTTAGAAAATACCAAGAACCATAGTGGAGACATCTTAAGAATTTGTTATGAGTGAATACAGCCCCCTGAACTTCATTTTAAACCATTTCTCATTTTTATTGTCCCTTTTTTTATCACACACACACACACACACACACACACACCCACGCACACACTCAAATGTTCCTGATCATCAAATAAATAGATCATCAGACTAATCCTGTTACCTTAAATCAGATTGAACTGTACCTAACCACATCTTTTGCTTCACTGGACAAAAAAACTTTCCTTAACTGAGACACTAAATCTGATTAACTGCATAAAGTGCACTAAAATATACGCTATTAATGTTAAGAAATCAGTGAGTCAGGAAACAGGTCAAAGAGCACTTCCATACAAGCCGTCCTATACTCTGCTGTATATTAAAAGCAACACAAAAGCCATATTGGCCAAAATCATCTTGACAATTTCCATGACTGTAAAATATTTGGTGAAAAAATAAGAAATAAGTGGACCGTAGAAGTGAGTGCCGTACCATAAACTAATCTGAGATATAGCAAAAAGGAAGCATTATTGATGGAAATGTTGTCCCATAACAAATAACAGACTATTTAAAAAAAACAAAAACATCCAGTGCAACAAAATTAAGATAATTCTGCAAAGATGAGTGGAACAAAAAATGCCATAAAAGGACAGTTATAAATGCTGTGTCATCGTTGCCTTTAAGGGTAGCACAACCAATTACTGTTTCAAAGATCTGTTTTTGGTTTTAGCTCTTTTCTTTTTACTTTCTTTTTAAATGCAACTTTTACAAACTTATATTTTTGACTTCTTCCTCTTACTCACACATGCATTGCCCATTAATAATTTATGCTGACTGATTGTGGGACTCTGACTCTTATAAAGATGACATTTGTTCAGTTTTGGGAGAACATGTCTCAGGGCTTGAAGATATCGCTTAACAACATGTATAGTAGATGTTGAGTCAAACAGTTCATGCTGCTCCACTTTCAGCATAAAATAAACTTAAATCATGAGGCATAACTGTTATTTAAGGGTTGAAATTCAATGTACCTTGCAAAATTATTGTTACCCATTAATCTTTATAAATACTGGCTTCAGTGTGTTACTGCATATAGTACTGAAATTTCTGTGAAAGCCCAATACCAAGTACAGTCTTTTACTAAGATAGATAAAAAAAAAGACTGCATGGTTCTATAAGGTGGTTTTCAAATAAAAGTGTGTAGAATCGCAGCATACCATGATATACAGCCCTTCATATGCTGATACAGACATTCTGGAAACTGTCTGAGAACTCAAACCAATATAGACTTAGAGGCAGTTACAGACAAAGTTAGAGAAGCATTCATTTGGAGGAGGCCAAGAGGTCCATGGTAACAACTGAGTGGTCGGATGTGTTCAAAATTAAATATTTTAGCCTGTGTCATGCTGTGGGATTGTTTTCTTTAGCAGGGAGAGGGGGACTGGTAATAGTTGATGGGAAAATAGAGGAGGTTAAATGTAGAGCAACACTAGAAAGCCTTTTAAAGGCTTCCAAAGGATTGAGAGTGAGCTGGAGGTTCATCTTCCAGGGGGAAAAACCCTCAGCATACAACCAGAATATGGAATAATTCAAGCAATCTTTGGAAAAATTTAAAAATTGATGTTGTTACATAGTCTCCAGTTTGTTCGCTCCAGAGTGAATCTACATTTTGTTGATTAATTGAAGGCGGAACAATTACAGTATACATGCTATACCTCCGTTTTTTATTTATGGAAATGGGAAAAAATACTTTTTCTTCCATAATCATGTCACTTTGTCACACAAAAACCCAACAAAATACATTAAAATTCATTGCAACAATTAAAACGTTCAACAGAAATGAATTCTTTTGCTTTTACTTTAATTTTTTTTCTGTTGAGAATGATAACGGCAGCATTAAGCTTTGGCAAGTGGGCATTTAGGGGAAAGAGATCAGCTCAACTTTTGGAAAAACATTTTTTTTTTCTTTATCCATCTATATATATATATCTATACATCTATCTCTCTCTCTCTCTATTTGTTGATTCCTGTTGTTTGAATGTCAGAGTTATAAAAGGTAAAGTCAAGATTCCCCTTTAAATTTCCAATATATCTGAACCCACTTAGGCTTTAAGGGTCTTTCATTATCGCTTTTCATTGCTAAGCCTGCAGAGTAAATCATGAAAAATTCAACTCCAACCTTTTGCTTTCCCTCTTTCCTGCTTCCCTCTGTTCTCTCAAGGATTAACAATCCTGCTGTTCAGGAAGCTCAGCTGGAAGCTTGACCTGATGTCTCACTGAGAGGGGTGATGAGCAGGGGTTCGGTCAGGCTGGAGCTTCAGCGGGGAATGAAAATGTCATCAGTAATTTAAAAAAGAATAAGTGAGGACAGAATGAAGAGACATACGGAGGAACTTTTATTAACTTATTTAGTTTTCTCTCAAATGCAGTACTAATTGAGTTTGATCTGCAGAAAATGTCTGCAGTCTCAGTCTAATCATGTCTTCTTATCAAATTTAAATCTTTGGTGCATTCAGTTGCTAGAAAAACACAAATTAGACATTTTTTAAATCAAGGGGGGAATCTAAAGAAACTTTGATAGCAAGATAGCTGTTTTGCTAATGATAGAGTTTCTAATTCATTCAGGAAAAAACAGTCAAAAACGATTTTCACAAATCTCTTTGTTAGAGGACCTTGGGTGACTAATGAAATGATGCAAAATCCTGTTAAACCAGAACCACAGAAGTCAGGTAATATTGGATTTTATCCATTGTATTAAAAAAGAGCTATCCCCCAAATTCAAAATCAAATAAACAATAAACTATTTCATTAAAAAAGTGGAAAAATACCTTAGAAGGGTATTATTTATTCTCTAGGATTGTTAAAAAAACACAGGCTTCTACGTGTTACCTTAAGAATTAAGGAATTTTGCAGTTTTGCAGCATATGTTACTGGCTTGCCATTACTAATTCATCAGTGTGTAAATAATCACTTAGATTCTGTTATTTTAGTTTGGTGAAACTATTTATCTGTGTATAAATAGTTTGACCATGTCTAGTTATTCATAAAAATATGAATAACTAGACAACACTCAGTTCCAACTGAATGTTTGCCGTAAGCTGTTCTATTCCTGCATATTTAAACAAACATTTTTTTTATGGATGTTCTTATGCAGAAAATGTAACCAAAAATAAATGCACAGCCTACAAGAACAGATGATTTTCAAAAATAGAACACAGGAGTCTGGGAAACTGCTGGAGCAGAAGTATTTGTGAAAAGAACATCCACAGAGGACCCAGTTTCACCCCAGGCAAGAGTGTCTTCACTTGTGAGCGTGCTGGGTGTGTGTCACTATGCATGAGCATTATGTAACACGTGAATGATGTAATGCAGTTCATGGGAGCATCAGCAGCTGATGGCAAACCCTCCTGTGCATCACCTGTGCTATTCAGACATGCTGACCTGAGCTCTGGGCACAGCCTTGCTGTCTCAGCTAAACTCACTCTGCTACAGACTAATATGTGAAGATGGCTGCATGTCAGTCAGTCAATCAGATTTTTGTCCTTCCTCGTTGGACTGGATTAAAGCATTCTTTTTATCCCCTGGCAGAGATCCCCTAAATCAGCCCCTCTCCTGCAGTTTTAGCCTCTATGCAAGACTGGAGACTATTTCCATGAAATGTGTGTCCAAATGACGTAAATCTGGTTGGGTAACGTTACTAGTCACCAAGCTGACGTGTTTCTTGAGAAAAAAAAAAGGTATGTGTTAAACTGTATTATTGCAGCTGCATGTTTAAAATATGTTTTCCTTGAAATGAAATGAAATGAAAAAAAGCTGTGTGTCGTTTCTCCTGTTTCCCTTTGTGATATTCAAGGTTGTGGCAACATTGACTTCTTGTCACATTTAGTTTGCAGACTACATGCAGGGATGCTGTGGGCTAGTTGTGTGACTGGGTCTGGAAGACATGTTGTGAGTGGGCATTCTGAGTGGAAGGTTTGCTCATGAGTGCACAAAGTGGCCATGTTTTGTTTTTACAGAGGTGACAGCAGCATTGCTAAGTTAATTTGACACATGCAGGCATCATAAATCTTTGCAATCTCAGTGTTTTATGTAATGGGTCAGGTTTTCCAAGTTGCCAAAAATTGCTCTAGACTGATTGTTTGTCCTAAGAACACACATGAGCACAATCCTGATACGGCTTTTATTCAAAGCTCAACATCTGAGCTAGATTTACCCTTGAATGTTCATGGTGTCTCAACAGTCTGTGTTGATTTTCATCTTGACCAGTTGGAGGCTGTTTGCTCAGAGCTATTTTTAATCCAGTGATGTCCCGCTCCAACACATTGCACAAGCAGATTTTAGCTCAGCTTCACTTTCCCTCTGTCTGTTCTCATGAATGCAGGGAAGTCTCACCTGGCTGTTGTGCAGAGGGTGAACAGTGAAGGCGAGGGGGACCCTTTCTATGAAGTGATGGGCATTGTGACACTGGAGGATGTGATTGAAGAAATCATCAAGTCTGAGATTGTGGATGAGACAGACTTGTACAGTACGTATATGCACACTTTATAAAGCACAATCACAACGTCATTGTTTTGGTTTTATAGTTTCTGACTTCCATCATAAAGTATGCTCATTTTATCAGGTACACCTTACTAGTAACAGGTTGAACCACTTTTTCACTAATGAAGTGCAGGAAACATTTTCAAGGTTTTAATTTGGCATCATATAATCTGTCATGATGCCAGCTCCTCTTTATATAGCTCTACATATACTCATAAAGGGGTAGACATGATTTGCAACAATACCCAATTAGGCTGTCGTGTTTAAACAACAATGATTTGATTTTAGTGGGGCCAGTTTGTGGAAAATAAATACCTCTAATATCGTTACACTACAGATTACTCCAGCCTAAAACATTGACAGAAAACAGATGTTCCAATCCCTTTCATGACGTAAAAAATAAATCCCCTGAGCATGCAGACAGGTCCTACAGATCCTACAGTTATTTATGAAACAATGGATTGCTCTCAAAAGCTTATTAATTTTAACCTTTGGGACCTGACAGTACTTAGATCAGAATCATCCTCTCCCCACACGCTCTCATTTTTTAAATCAATTTATTGGTGTTGCATCATCTAGCCTGACATCCCCTTATCCTTTTTGATGCACAATTAATTAACGTAAATAAATGACCACGTCTCACAGATAAGCACTATAAGCGGCTCATTTTTAATTGGCTGGATAAGCTCTTGACAGCGAGGCATTTGAATGCCAAACACACTTCATTTCATATCTAATCCATCATTCACTGCCATTACGATGAAAACAGTTTTTACAGTTTAACAGCAGTTGTAAAAACTGTTCAGGTAATGCTGAAAAACTTGTTGTTTAAAAGCATTAGATATATTATCAAGGGTTAATCTCAGGTAGAGTGCTTACATATGTTTTAATGCCAATTTTTCTAGTTTTTACCATTGACAACATACATATTGTATTATTGAGAATTTATTTTGTAAAACAACAAAATTGTTTTTAACATGACTAAGGAACAAATCAATGCATAGTTTTAACAAATCAAAATCTAAAGATTATTTAGTCCACTTTAAGTGATACTCTACCAAACAATTTATCGCTGCATTTATCTAAGTGGGTATTTTTAAAGATGCCTTCAACCTATCATTAATAAAGACCTTATAAGAAACACTATCAAAAAGCATGATGGCATCATAAACACTGTTTTACCACGAAGATATTTGGTAATAAAATGCTTTAAAATGTTCAGTAGTAATTTTACATCCAACAAAATTGGAAACCATATTTTGTTTCACTTTGCAATAATGTGCAACTTAGAAATGATATTTAAATTTGTGGTTGTTAAAATGTTTAAAGGATATCAGTATCAGTACACACAGAACGGCTGTCACTCAACTATTTTACTCATAAATGTGTTTTCTGTCCCTTATATCTCTATAATCATAAACCACGGCAGCATTTTAGTGAAAAGTTTCCATCTGCAGCATATACCGTCCTTTTAAAAAAAATATGCATCCAATATCTGGTTCATAGCTGACAATCGGACCAAGAGGAGGGTGTCCCACCATGAGAGGAAGCAGCAGGACTTCTCTATATTCAAACTTGGTGAAAATGAGCTAAAAGTGAAGATCTCTCCCCAGCTTCTGCTTGCAACACATCGCTTCTTGAGTACAGGTAATATGAGCTGGGTTAACACCTCACGAAAAGATAAGAAAAAGATGTGCAAAAAAAACGTGTCTCTGGTTCTTGTTTTCATGCATTTGTGTTTTTTCTAAATTTGTTTTGTAGAAGTGGAGCCCTTCAGGTTGTGTCACCTTTCAGAAAAGATCCTGCTGCGCCTCATCAAACATCCAAGTGTCGTGCAGGAACTCAAGTTCGACTCCAAGAACAAACATGCTCCTCAACACTATCTCTATCAGAGAAACAAACCCGTTGACTACTTCATCCTCATTTTGCAGGTCAATTTCAGTTCACTGCTTCATATAGATGTTTATATCGAATAAGGATGTTTCATTCCATGAGTAATAAAATCAATAAGGACTACTGAGGTAGCTTAATCCATATCAATGTGTTCTCAATGCAGGGACGGGTGGAGGTGGAAATAGGGAAGGAAGCTCTTCGGTTTGAAAATGGAGCCTTTTCCTACTATGGCATGCCAGCACTCATCCCACCTCCGCCAACTGGTGAGAATCAACATGTTACAGGGAACTTGATGTCAAAGGGATGATGATGGCAGCATAAAGAAGACTTTGGTTTTCACTGCTGCAATAGAGTAGAACAATATTGCTGTCTTAATGCAGCTGGGTATCTGTCAGGATACAGGAGCTGTGGAAGAAGCCGTGAGAAGAAAGTAATTAAATGAAGCTTTTTCAGAGAATTTCCCAGTGGAGGGGCCTGACCTGCTCAAGATTATGGGAAATCCAGCTAAGATTGCAGAGCAAGCAGAATCCTGCCATACAGTCTCTCTCTCTGATCTCTTCTGCAGGCTCATTTTAACATCTGATCCTTAAGTTGAGCCTAAATATATTTGTAAGCTCCTATTAAATATTCAGAAAGTCATATTTTAGTAGATTATATGTTTAAAATTTCACTGAAGCAGAAACTGGTACATGATTTGGTAAAAACTGTAGCTTTTATATTTTTTCTTCTCTTTTTGAGTCAAAGGGGTATTTTTAAAGACATTTTTGAAATTACAAAAGACATTGAATTATAAAAATAATTTTGTAGAACTGGCACAAATTTTATGTCAAACTAAAATTGTAAACGTGGTTAAGCACCGAGCAAAATAAATCTTGACCTTTCTCATATTTATTCACATTATAACCAGAAGCTTTTTTCCTTAAAATCTTTCATTTGTATTTTACTTGATAAACAGCACAGAGATATTGCAAAGTTGGGAGCGTATCCCATTGCTTTTGCTTAATTACTCTGTATTGGTATGTCACATAAGATTCTACATGGATGGATCCAATGTCTACAGAATTGATTATTTTAGGACCATATTTAAGAGAATGCATCCCTATCCTATTTTAGAGCTAAATAAAGGATTTACAGATGTATTTGGTATAGTCTACCAGATAAAACTCACAGCTCAACAGAATGATGCAGAAATATTTCAGTAGGATTTAGGAGCTTAAAAACAGACACATCAGTCATTCTTTAGGACCCCCTGAAGCTGCCTGCCAAGCTTGATCAGGGCAGACAAAACCTAATCGCGACAATGCAATCTTAAAACAAAAAATAGATAAATAAAACCTAAAAACTTAAAATTAATGCTGTTTTTTAATGGCAATTTACTTTACATGGACAAACTCTGTGGTTTTTTTTCACTTTTCTTTTCAGCCCAGAGATACAGTTCTCGGAGCAGCGGCCTGAACCAGTCAGACTCGTTACTGAATGGGGGCAGCGTGGGTCAGCTCACAGCAGGCGGAGGGGCTTATTTACCAGACTACTCAGTACGACAGCTCACAGACCTGCAGATCATCAAGGTTTGGGGTCTTTAAACGCACAGAAACAAAAGGAAAATAAACACTATTATTATTCACTAAATTAAACCTTAATTTTCCTGTAATTATAACCTCAAATCTCTAACTTCCTGTACATTAAGGGCTATAACTTACAACCTTAAACAAGAAAACCACACTTTTACCACACTTTGAATTTTGAATAATGTGCACTCTTTCTCCGGTGCAGATTTTGCCTTTGATATGTCCGAATCGTAGATTTTGACTTTACACAGACATCCTGTCCCTCAGACTTTCCTCCCCACAGCCTCCTTCCCCTAATCACCAAGGATAATTGAGCTCCATTTCAAGAGGACTGTACTGACTTCACCTAGCGGATATGCCCTTTCTCCTAACCCTTGTTGTGCAAATATGGCCTATATTTTAGTGAATGCATTGATTTATAGTAATGACAAAAGTCTTGCATGCAAACAGAATTATGATAAATGTATTAAATGCCACAGATCACCAGGAACCACTACCAGAATGCAATGACAGCCACGCGGATGGACAGCACTCCTCAGACCCCAGATACTATGGGTCCTGACATTAAAGGAAGACCCAAGGGCCCAGAGGCTCGCTCAAACAGCATCGCCCTCCCGCTTATGAGCATGCACACTCGACTGGGGTTGGGGCGCTTAACACGCCTCCATCCATACGGTGGCCTTCACAGCACCTCGCAGCTCAACGAGAGAAACCGCATTGTTCGTAAGTTATTCACAATAAGTAAACTTTGACAAAAAGAGTTGACTGTAAAGTTTTCTTGATTGGAGTTAGTCTAAATGTCATTACTGTGACACTATTTATGCAAAAGATAATAAGGATTTTATAAGAAAAAAAAATAAACCAAGTGGAAAATATTGCTTAACCAACAACATAAAAATACTAATGTTTAAGCATTGAACAGAGAGAAAAAAAATACAATAATAATCAAAACCAAACAAAAAAATTGGGGACTGAAAGAAATTGTTGTGACAAATGTTTGACATTCAATAAAAGCTGTTGTATCAACAATATTTATCATTTAACTTTTAATAGAGTGAATAGTTTCTACAGGTTGATTTTGCACAGACATCACTTTGTTGATGTTTCTAGAAGGCTTCCATCTGACCATCATTCCATCCGCCGACATAACCTTTAACTGAGTTTAATTTCAGTTACCTTATCTATAATGGAGATAATAATATTAAATACCTTGTGCAGAAAAACAAAACAAAAAACTAGTAATGAAGTTGCAAAAAAATGAAATGTTTTCTTTTTCAGCAGAAATACAGATTATAGGGAAGTATTCTCATGGATGCTTTTTCAAATTTGGTATAGATCCATTTTCTATAGTTTTTCAATTTCCCATGAACATTTTAACCTTCAATATGTCTACTGTGTTGCTGGGACTGTGCTGATGCTTGTTTATCGGTTTATCGGACAGATCTGCATCACTAGCAAGTAGTTAAAGCAGTAAGTTACAGTATTTAGAGATACAACCCTTTCCACTTGCAGTATCTAGTTTCAGTTCAGTCTACAATCCTAATTCTTGTCCTCTCATATTAAATCTTTGACTCAACCACTCAGAAGTTCATTTAAGAGTAAATAGGTGGTTCTTTACCTCCCTCTACAGGCAGAGCGACAAACAAGCTGCTGCTTTCATGCTAACTGTTTAACTGGTCTTATTTTTCCCTCCAAACAGGCAGTAAATCTGATGGGCAGAGGAGTCCAAATGATACAGTTTTCCTTCGCATGGATGAGATCCCCTACATCCATGAGGACCGACCAGAGAATTCACCTGACGATGGTAACAGGCTGCTGACTCCTAAAAGCAGCTTGTGTTCTACTTGTGGAAAATGTATTTTTTTTCAATGACTTTTACGCTGAGTGAGGGGAGATTAGCCACATTTGTAGATTTTTTTTTAATATCTGTTGGAACAGATAGACAAATCAAAAAGTTGAAATTTAAAACCAATATTCACTAAACAGCCAAATGTATTTTTGTTAATACAAGGATAGCATTGGACCAAAATCAAATTGCAGAATGGAAACACTGTTTTGTAAAATCTAATCAACACATGCTCAATGAGAAGTCCAAAAATGTATATCAATTTATAAATAATGTTTGTGAAAAAAACATGACTGCAAAAGTCTAACTCTCATGATCTTTGGGGCTTTGGTTTTGCTTTATATTTCTAAATCAATTCTTAATTTAAAGATTCATTAGGCTTTTAATTCTGTACTCTGTTATATTTGTTTCTATACTCTAATTATTTGGTTCTCAGACCTATGTATGACTTTAGTTTATAATGTCACGGCTTTCATGCTTGTTACAGATGTGCCTACAGAGCCGTCAACCTCCCCTTTCATCAGCTCCCTGTCTCTGTCCAGCTCAGAGGAGAACATCGGGAAGAAGCTCCTTCGTAAACTGAGTGAGTAGTTCATCATGAGCAGCGATACCACAGCTACCACCCACACACGCTGTCAGATGTGCCTGAACTTTTCTGCCAGCTGCAGCAATGGTCCCAAGCGTCTCCTAGCAACACGTGACGTGTTGTGTCTCTATAATGCAGCCCACTGCTTCCTACTGAGCGGCTCCTCCAGATGCAGCTGTTCTTGTTGGCACAGATTTATGACTCAGGCTGTCTTATTATTTTTCCATTTTTGCTTCAGCTGTATTCAACCATTTGAGAGAAATGTTAAAGTGAAGGAATATACTTCATTTGAGTGATGGCATATGGAGAAAGACAGTGATGTCAGCCAGTCAGATTACCATATTCCCCTCTGTTTCTAGGTAACAAGAGGAGAAAAAAGTCTCGAGATGGAGAGCAGAGTTTGGAGGAGGGTTCGGAGCAACCATCGGTAACAAGCTAGGCCAGCAACATGAGGAAGGAAGGATGAATCACCCCCTTTCCTACTGGTCCTTTCCTGGATGCTATTTGTACTTAAACATTCTTCAGACTTGATCCACCTTCTCTTCAGCCACTTATAAATGCTCAGGACCCCATCAACACATTCTGCCCCCTGTTTGCCTAAAATTTAGAACTTGGTGAGACAAATTGTAAAAGCATATATAACAACTGAAGTCTTTCACTGGGCTGCATGAAACCCTTTCAGTTTTATCCACATTTACAGTGCAAGCCTTGTCCATGATTCCTTTTAATGGTAGGTACCGTACATTCCTGATGTTGATAGCCATATTTAAGTTGTCATTTGTAGTTTAAGTATCCTACACTGGAACAACAAAGTATTTAAATATAAACAGGGTTCATTTATTTTTCTCTCGCTTTACGACAACTGTGCAATAGTACTCACATTATGAAAATATTTGCACAAGGAGCTGTTCAGATGATACCAAAAGGGGCCTGAAATACTGCCAGCACAGCAGAGCACACAAGGGCAGATAGAAGGGGCCGCCAAAACGGGAGCACAATTTTTACTTAGCTTCTTAAAAGCCATAAAATTGCCAAACTTAAGCCTGGCTGTAAGGAAATGAGGTGAAATTGAATATTGTTTTTAACTAATTTTATATGAAAGTGTCAGAATTATGAATGCGATACAAAAATAACAATGTGAAGTTTTAATCTCACAGATTCAGATGAACGTAACTTTCTTTTCTGAAAGTTCTTCTGTTTTTACCATCACAATATTTATGTCTACAGTAGCCGAATGAGCAGAACTGCAAAGCTTTTATCCATAAAAAAAATCATCTTTCCACCAACTTGAACACGTTTAATAAAACAGTCCAGTTGGTTTACCTGCATATAGTCTGTTTTAAGGGAGTTTTAAATGTTCCGATAATTTTCATTCAAGCTGTAGACACCAGCTAATAATAAGCTAAGGATCTCAGGATCCAAACAGATATTATTGAAGAAGTATCTGCTGCAGTGCCATCAAAGGTATTCACAGCCTTTGAACTTTTTAATAGTTTACCATGGTGCAACCACAAGCTTTCTACCTATTCAGATTTTATTAAATAGCTCAATAAAAAAAGTGAATAACTGTAAAATGGAAGACTGGCTTTCATATACATATATATAACCAGAGGAACATGCATTTCCAGCTTTGCACATGCAAAGACTTTACCCTTTCTTCATTAAATACCTCAAACCGTTTTAGATGCAGTCCACTATTCTCTACAGGTCTAGAGTTGGAGATTCTTGCATATGAAGATGTTTGATCTGACTGTATG
This sequence comes from Cyprinodon variegatus, assembly GCF_000732505.1. Taxonomy (NCBI): domain Eukaryota; kingdom Metazoa; phylum Chordata; class Actinopteri; order Cyprinodontiformes; family Cyprinodontidae; genus Cyprinodon; species Cyprinodon variegatus. The sequence goes on along the minus strand of NW_015150454.1, from coordinate 3,632,003 downwards.
CTTAGGGTCACCGTCCTGTTCGAAAGTGAACCTAAACCTCAGTGGATCCAACCCCCATGAATCACTTCACTCTTCCAGATCCATCATAGATTTCTTAATGCTGTTTCTGGTTCAGTTATTAATATTCTTAATCCACTTAATTATTTAATGTTTGAGTGACCAATTAAGGCTATATTTTTTATTATATTTCGAAGCATCAAGTAAAAGGTGGCTTGATACCAATGACTGTCACACTATCTACATATTTCTTTTAACACAAATTGAAAAATTTATATTGACTTCCTGCAACTTCACAGTTGTGCACTACTTTTTGTTGCTTTAAGAGATAAAATCTCAATAAATCATATATGAGTTTGGGGTTGTAGCCTGATAAAAAGATTAGGGAAAGAGTTGTGAATACTTTTGGAAAACACTGTATACCTGCATGTCTGTCTTTGTTCCATATACCATAAGACTGACCCCACAAAGGTCCTGTTTCTCTTATGCATGCTAATGTAAAAAGATATGAAACTCCCTATTAAAGCACAGTCGGTAGTCGGAGTGGAATTTATAAGTCTGACAAAGTCTGCAGGCTAACAAATAATGCCTTCATGTGACAAAGAAACCTTGATTTAAAGGTTGCTTTAAGAGATCATAATTAGGGACTAGAGGACAGAGGTTGTTTGAAAGAAATGTCAGTAAAACTACTCACATAATCCTGTGTTACTACAATAATGCAGTGTTTTAAAATAAGAGATTAAGGTTGGAGTTTTGCTGATCTGCATTCTGAAATTGTGCCTGGATTTCTGCATAACGCATTGCAGACAGAGATTTGACTGACGAAAGCAATTGAACACACACTGACGTCAAAAGCCTATGCCCCGTCCCTTCAAACGGAGGTTGTGTGTTTAGGGACGTTCTGTGACTTCATTCATTCTGCCTGGTACAACAGCGTACGTACAAAGGCTCCTGCACAGCTAAGCTACTCAGAATGATCCCACAGACACAGGACACACAGGGGTGAAAGTTTCCTGATTTGACAGCTGACTCAGAGGATTTGAGTGTGAAGTCAAATGCATTTAGAGATTTTTCAGATTAGTTGGGACTGGTAGCATGTTTTGGATTATAAAAGAGAAAACTAGGGGATTATATGAAGATGCAAAGAAACATATCATTTGACATTAAATAAATAATATATTAATAAATGTAGTGACCTGTTATTCTTGTTGAGTTTGATTTGTTTCCACTGTTTACTTTTTCTAAATTAAATTGATTTCGAAATGCAAACTTTGATATATTTTTTATTTGATTTACAGGAAGGTTGTAAAGATAGATGCAAAAGACAGACTCTCATCAACAGGTTTAGAAACAATGCAAACATAACACTGGGTTTTTATTGAGAATGACCCACTTATCAGGACTCTCCACCTAAATTAAATCACTTATCAGTCTGTTTATAACTGTGCTGCTCATAGAGAGGTGATAGCAGGCTGGTAGATCATTAGTTTTTTATTTTTCAGGAACAACACTATTACACAAGAGCTAGTCTGTGCTGTGAAGGGTAAACAATAACCAGTAAGAACCTGACAGGATCGGAAACATCGAGACATTGAGCCTGTAGCACTGAGCACACATTTCTATGAAGTCATGACACCCGTTAGGACCAATCGATGCTGTTTGTGCTGACTCAGACTTGAGAGAAATACTATGAATGCAGATTTTCAAGGGAGGTAACTACAGATTCCACTGGTTAATACATTTAAATGGGTAAACTTGAAATATATTCCTGAGAACAACATTTAAAATGTCATTCAGATATGAATCTTTTTAAAGCAGTCATTCATAATAGCTGCATTATAAGTTAAACAGGTCCCGGTAAATCTGCTCTTATGTTTTAATATTTTCATACAAACAGAAGAAGAAAAGGAGGAGAACGAACATTCAAATTAACGTATGAAAATTAATGTATTACCACATGTGTGGTATAAGAAACTGGGATGTTCCGTTCCTTCTATCTGCTTCTGTTTAAAGTCTATTTAACCCATTGGTTAATAACACACGGGTCAGGGTCAACCAATGCTGTTGATTATTGTTCTCTGTTTAAATAATTTAACTAAATCAGCCCTTTGCTAAAATTTCACAATATAAAGTGAGTTATAAAAGCATATATGATTTGTGCTAATATCTTATCAGCTCAGTACATCCGTATTGGTTAATACTCAAAGCTGCAGTATTGGTATCATATAGGAAATGTAAAAGTTGTATTGGGACACAATCTATACTTGCAGCAGTATCTCTGTTCAAAATGTGTTCAACCTATCTAAACAGTGAATTTAAATTCAAGATAGCCATCTGCAAATGTCAGCAAATAGCAAAATCTGTGCGACAAACTTCGTCTCCTCAGGGCGGGGCAGCAGGAGGGAGACCCTCCTACTGGACCTTGGTAACTGCCTCATGGATGGACTCGGCCACATAGTCGATGTTCTTGCTGGTCAAACCGCACATGTTGATGCGACCACTGGCCATCAAATAGATATGTTTCTCCTTTATCATGTATTCCACTTGTTTAGCTGCAGAGGGAAAGAGCAGGACGTTTTGACTCACTTGACTCTTTGCAGAGCCCGTGGTGAATGTTTCCAAGCAGGCTTCTATACATTCGGCTACCCCAACCACCCCCCCAGTGTTGTGTGTATACGTCCTGGAACTCACAGTTAAGGCCCGTGAAGCTGAACATGCCTATCTGTTCTGTGATGTGGTCCCAGGTCCCCGGTGTTCCAAGAGACTGAAGCTTGGCTTTAAGCTGAGCCCTCATCAGTAAGACTCTGTCAGCCATGGTCTTCACATTATCCTTCCTAAATGAATAAAAACAGGTGAGTCTGAAAGCAAACATAAATCTGGTGGCTATTGTGACTCATGAAAAGCCTTGGTGAGTCACTCTATGAGAAGGTTTCACACTGACCATTCAGAAAATAGCTCTGGTGAGCTAAGTGTGACCGCAACGATGCGAGCTCCCTGAGATGGTGGGTTGGACCAGGTGGTCCTGACGATCTTCTCCATCTGGGAGAGAACCCTCTTTAGGTTATCTGCATCCTGAGCAACGATTGTCAGGTTGCCCACACGCTCATCTGGTGAATGAGCAGAAGTTCCCTTTTAAAATGTGATGTCTATACTATAAAATAATGCAGGCATGATAAAAAGGTGGCAAGTGTTGTAATGCAAATGCAAAAGTTTTCCTAACTTTCAAGGTTTTTCACATTTTGTTCAGTTCTATATTCTATTGGGATTTTATTTGATAATCCACTACAAGGTAACACATACATGAATCACTTTTAAGTGACAAAAATTAAAATTAAGCGCAACCAACTGCCTCCAAAAGTAGAAATTCCAAAAGAATTATTCTGTAAAATGAGAAGAATATTTTGGGCTGCATGGAAAACATTATGCACAGTGGGCCCAAATTCCTTGATTGCATTATACCCAGCCTGAAACATGATTCTAATGGGGTGACTGTAGATACAGAGACATTTTAAACAATGACCTTTTACACAATGAAAGAAAGGCTACAGAGGCAGGCAGAGGTCTGTTGTCCTGCAAAGCAATGATAGTAAATAGTGAAGCTAAAATAGAACAGTTTCAATCAATTGATGGACCAATCAAAGCCTAAACCTAATTAGAAACTGGAAAAATAGTCTTTACACAAGGTCTGCATTTATTCTGAGTTAATTTTCAAAAAATAAATTAAAATCTTAGTCTACTGGTGTCCAAAGAAACAAATCTGTAGCTGGAATTACAGCAAATGCTCGTTCTAAGCACAGACTCAGTGGCGCTAAACGCAAGTTGCTTTTTAAGATTTTTGCGGAAAACATGAAAACCCTTTAATCTTTTTCTGTCATTTCAAAATGACATATTATTTCTATTATAAAGTACCAATAAAACCCTTTGAAGTATGTGGTTGTAATGTAAAAACAATCAGGAAAAGCCTGGATGCCTTATGAGCATTATCATTCACTTTGCAAGAAAAAGGACCCTTTTTTAATCACTGGTAATAGCTTCCAAATTGGAGTTTAGAGTTTCAATGTTGCAGCAGGTTACTTACTATAGAGCCCGAAGTTCTTTGAGAAAGACTGAGCACAGAACATTTCCACACCCATCGAGACAAAGTAGCGGACAGCCCAAGCATCCTTCTCAAGGTTACCCGAGGCAAATCCCTGATAGGCCGAGTCAAAAAATGCAAACAGCTTTCGCCTCTGGTGAGAAATACATAAATCATTACTTAAAAGCAGCGGAAATGACCCTTCATAGAGCAATACTGCACAAACAAAGAATGTTAGAAGTATGTGTGTTTTTAAGAGAAATACCATCATGACTTCAGCTATTTGCTTCCATTGCTCCTGTGTGGGGTCAGTTCCAGTGGGATTATGGGCACAGGCATGCAGAACAAAGATGGAGCGCTCAGGACAACTCTACAGGGAAAGATGTGAGAGCGGACAATTAAAAATAATAATCACATTTCCACTTTAAGTAATATCCATGTGCTTACTTCCAAGTCCCTGAGGAAACCAGACAGATCAAGACCTCTCTTCTCTGCATCCCAGTATTTGTAAGAACGGACATCCTCAAAACCAGCACTGCTGAACACGGCATTATGATTTTCTGAAACAGACATTAAATACAGCTGTTACAACACAAGTTCATTTTATTGCTAAAGCTTCCTGTAGATAAATAAAGATTGATTTAGTGCTGTTACTCACTAGCAACTGATAAAAAAAAAGATCACTGATAAGAGATTATATTAGCAGACCTAGTGCCTCTCAGTGTAAATATCTACCTGTAAGCCAATCAAAGTCCTGAAATAAGGGGCTTGTCTAGAGATAAAGCAGATTCAATTCTCATTTCAATCTTAGATGCTCCATTGTTTATATGATAGTATTACAGGGCATACCCCAAGTAGGTGAGGACACATAGATGGGTGTTTTTGTGTTGTTGTTCCCATTGTAAAAACGCCTCAGGAACTCTGCACCAATCTTCAAAGCACCAGTACCACCGAGACACTGGACACCCCCCACCTGATCGAACCAGACAGAGATTATCATTCAAATTTTTTGGTGAAAAGATTAAAAACTTAAGTGTTGAACATTTATCTTAAGCACAAACCCTGTCCTCCTGAATGGCGGGACTGTCATCTCCCAATACGATCTTTGAGGAGGATGATCTGAACTCAGGGAGGCCCAGGATGGGCAGGTACTCATGGTTTAGCCTGTCATCATGAACGATGATCTTCTCCACTTTTTTCACCACTGGTAAAACCCATGGCTTTCCTTCATCTGTCCTGTATGCTTTAGGGAACAAAAAATCTTTATCTTTATTCCAGATAATCATCAGCATCTTTCCTCCCAAAATCCTACATTAGCATGTATATCCTTTATGTATTACTGTCTAAAAACATGAAAAATTAAAAATTAATTAATGAGAAAAGAGGACAAAAAACTATTTTTTTTTCTCTTTTTTTTACAGAAAAGTATTTCGTTTCATGGTTTCTAGATCTGTAAGAAAAAACAAACAAACATTGCTCTAATTGCACTAAACAATAACAGAAGTTAGAGTGTAATGTTATTTAAGAATTATTAGCCATTTCTATTTTTACAGGTTAAGGACTATTTGTCATTTCTATTTGTTATTTCCATCATAATATAAGAGATACTGTAATTTTAAACAATAAATGAAACTGAATGGCTTTATGCATGCCATCCTAAACAAATAACAGCAGCAAGAAGGTAACCCCAGCTGGTACCTGTCGCAAGATTCTCACATATGCGCACTTTCTTCTGTTGTGTTTTGTTTCCTGATGAAGTACATGTAAACAACTGATAAGGAGTGGAACACACTAGATCATCTTTATCCCAGCAAGAGTGCTCATCAGCTTACCTTTCAACTTGGCAGCATTCATCAGGTTCAACTAAACCTTCCCATACTGAGTTTGTTTTGTTTTTTTCTTTTAATAATTTTGAGTAATGTTCTAATAATAAAATAGATCAAACAAGCTGCAGCATTTGTGAGAAAAATACTTTGTTTATATATCATTTCCAATTTGTTTTAACTTTACTTGCTTCAGATTTGCAAATGATTCTTCTTGCATGTGACATTAGGCACTGTGTGGCCTACATTGACCAGCTGCGCAGTAGCTTTTGACCATCTGTAGCACTGTGTGGCTTGCACAGGGATGGGGATTATATAGCCTCAGCTTCCAGTACTAATCGTGGCACTCGGCTGGCCTTGTCCTGCCATGACTGAGCCAAATGTTTCTCACACTACTTATTTACAAAAGAGGAATTTAATCTTGCAACAAGATTTGCATGAGATAAAAAAAAAAAAAACATAATGGAGACTCAATTGATAGATTGGCCCTAAAAAAAATAATAAAGAAATAAAGAAAAAATAATAAATAAAATAAAAAGCACTGTTAGGATATTTAAACCCCAATCTAAGATGTTGATCACAGAGAGAGAGGAGACTTTAAAGTATGCCAGCAAATAAAAAATAAATAAATAAAAAAGAAGGAGATATGATTCAACCGAGTCACAACTTCCCCAAACATACTGCCTGAGCAGAATGAATTTGGCAATCTCTTTGAATTTCAATTATATTGACTTCTGTAACAATTCATTTATATTTATTTAAAAAAAAAAAAGTTAGTTTAAAATTTATAAACGTCCCTATAGAGATAACCAAGTTTAGAGGGTCTCAGAAATAGGTATGACACATCCTCATTTAACTCCGCAGCGGCAGCCGGTGCCCCTGGTTACCGTTACCATGGTTAACGCTTCACAGCGGACAGCTTACCTCCCACCCCGAGGTTCACCTTATTTGGAAATGGGTCGTTGTTGAAGTCCTGTGTTAGTTTAAAGACAGCAACGGGGACTGCCTGCGGAACCTCACAAAACAGTGACATGTTTTCCTTTAAAGATGGCTGTAGCAGCGGGGGGCTGTCACCTGAGCTGCTAGCTAAGGAGATGTAAAATGACTCTCACCTTCAACCCGGCTTTCTGTAGCGTTACAGTGGGTGTGAGGAGATTAACCAATAAGAATGTGTTCTGGGTATGTCGTCATTGATTTCTCGCAGGTTAAAGTTTGAAGTTCGATTCCCGGCCCATTGACCTTAGGCGCATGTCTTACCCTCTCTGTCTCAATCCTATAAAACCGATAGGCCTACATGTCTGCATACTTAAAAAAAAAAAATCTATCTATCTATCTATCTATCTATCTATCTATCTATCTATCTATCTATCTATCTATCTATCTATATTCCTTTGTTCTCATGATTTTGTTTAATTTGCTGCTGTACTCTAATAAAAGGACTGTTGTCCAATCGAAGCCTGCGACTAATGAACAACTAATCTATATGCATATTCTAGGGTTGGGTTGTTGTTGCAATACAATATGTCACCACAAGATGGTGCCAGAATATTCGTAATTCTTTTTAAAACCATCTAGAATAGAATAGAATAGAATAGAATAGAATAGAATAGAATAGAATAGAATAGAATAGAATAGAATAGAATAGAATAGAAAAAGAATACAACAGAATAGAAGTGTCGTTTATTGTCGCTCAGTGCGCAGGTGTGTCACAGGCTAAGCAGATATACAGAGAGGTAAATACAAGCACAGGCTTTCACATTTTGAAAAAAACAACAACACCAAACAAGACAAAAAAAGAGAAAAACTAGAATAAAAAATAGAAATTAAAATCTGTATTTAAAAAGACAATAATAATAGTAACGCTAAAATACTGTGTGGATGCCAAAATGGGATCCAGTAAGACTGAATCATGGTGACTGGAGAAACACAAAATTCTCTGACCAAGCTTCAGGAAAAGAGCAGTTTGGTAGAGTATAACATAAGTTACAGCGCCTGGCAAAAGTATCCGCACACCTTTACAGCTGTCATATTTTACCCCAAATTAAGATTATATCCTTCATTGTATTCTATTGGGCTGTAATGTGATAGATTAAAGCCAAAAGGATTTCTACTACATGACGTTTCAACATAGGTCAAAAACTTACTTTTCTTATCTAAGCAGGGCACCTTTTCTAAATGCTTTCTTTGGTAAGTCATATATTGGAAAGCGTAATGTGCATATGGGACCTCCTAGAACATTATTTCATCAGTGACATTCTTCTTTTCAGTCTCATTTAAAGATGAGATTTGTTGTCACACAGCATGTATTATGTTCTTTCCTTTTCTAGATGGTGCATCTGACAGTGCTTTATGAGATGTTTGAAGCTTGGTATCATGTTGGCAAATTAGGCTGATTTAAAATTTCTCTGGAAGTTATTTTCCTGCTCAAGCTGGTTTGTTCCTTCATGATGATGCTGTTTTATTTACTGCTGTTCTCCCATAAAATTGAAGATGATTTCTAACAGAACAGTGTATTCTACAGGTAGCTGCACTGAATTTTATTCGGGGCATCATTTTACTTTTCTTTAGACAATAAAAAGAAAGTACTGCCGTCTATTTAAGATAGACAGAAGGAGCTCTATGTTTTTTTGGGGTCCAAAGTGGAATTCATTAAACACAATTTAGATTCCATTTACTAACAAGGTGACCCCTAAACAGTGCTGGTCCTGTTGTGATTTATTTAGGTGTGTCAGAGTAATGGGGACTGAATATGAATGCATTTAAGCCCTTTTTTTAAGCTTTCCCCTGTTAAGAATATTCAATATATTGCCTTCCACCCCATAATCCCAACCTGTGTGTTGATCTACCAGATAACATCTGAATATAGTTTGTGACTGTGACATTACAAAATGTAAAAAAGTTCAAAAGACATTAATACTTCTGTAAGACTTTACAGTCTTTGTCATGTATTTCAATTTTCAGACAAAAAAATAATAAATTGTATTCGAGAGACAAAGGCCATGTAAGATGGCTTAGAGTCTTTTAGAAGGAGAGGCCAGACACCCCATCATAAATTGTTGCTACTTCTCAAGCAGAAAAGATACAGACAGCTGTATGTCCTGGCTTTATATGCCAATTTAGCAGCTGCATATAACTCTGTTTCAATGTGTAAGTATCCTCATCTGTTTTGTCCTGAGGGCCTTGGCTAAGAATCATGTAAACAAATGGGCTCTCCTGTTTTCTCCCCACAGCTGCCTGCAGTAGCTGAAGTGGTTGATAAATGAAGGCCATAGGCAGTTACATAGGGGTGGATGGGTGGGGCTGTGGGTGAAATCTGTTTCAATAGTGTGCCTTTTAACCAAAACATAAAATCATATGTTGAAAGACCTAAAACTTATAATTTTATGATGAAGTTTTCATGGAAAAAATGTTTGATCAATACTGAACTAACTAAGGTCAACATAAAATGAAAAAACTGAATTAAACACATTTGACTTAAAGCAGGTTTAAATGAATTTTCTTTCTTTAATCCCAAAAGGTCATATTGTATAAATCCATAGAAGCATTCTAAAATCCAGGATAGAATTACACATTGAGTAAATAAATTGGAGCAACAAAAAAAAAAAAAAAAAACTTAATGGTAGGATTTCAAAACTTAAAGGGATCCACAGTTAGTTGTAAAAATAGAAATTAAGTAAGAAATGTTTATTGTCAATGTAAATACAATAAAGTAGAAATTCTGTAGGCTGTTAAGTTTTAATAGATCTAAATAAAAATATTCTCACCCGGACATCGCCATGTTGTTTATGATATATGATGGCTCTGAGATCACAAATAATTCGGTTAACGTTAGCCTTCCTGGGTTTATTCTGTAGGTTTAAATCCAGTAAGCCCTAACCTAAGGTGACCAGACATCCCTGTTTTCCACAAATGTCCCTAATTTTTACATCTGATAAATGAGAGAAATAAGTTGCAAATAAACCTTTATTAAAGTAGCTGTGAAACAGACTAATGTGAACATGTCCCTTCGAACAGAAACTGTTAAGGCAGCTATTTAGAAGACCCAATAACAACAACCTTTTATAACTGGGACAAAGCTGAAAAGATTTACCAACAAAACTGTGTGAAGACGTTTCATAATTATAAAAGCAACTAGATATGGAAAAATGACTGTAAGGTTTGCCAGGACTAAGCCTCGACCAGCTGTAAGTTTGCTTCTTTGTTTACATTATTTCACTGTTTCTCTGGTGAGGCTTAAAATATATTTGGTATTGGGTTGTATGTAGTGGTCTTGTGTGCTTTAAGATTCAAGGGCAGATTTTCTGTTTTATCCTTGCAGCTGATCCTTGCAAGGATAAAGGTTTGACTCGTGTTAGGAAACATTAGTAGGTTTATAAACATTTAGCTACTGTGCCAGAAAAAATACTAATTTTGAAAACTTTTACAAAATATGAGCTTCTAGAGACAGAGCAATAGAGCACAGGGTTAGCATTGGGGAGGTTAACAAAAAAAGGGTAGTTAGAAGGAAAACTTCTTGTGAAAATGCTGCCTTCAATGGCAGTAAGGGTTTATCCAAACTTAGATGCTTTAGAAGAGCATTTAGTTTGAATTCGAATGGCCAATATGAAAGGTTTGGCTAATTCATTATAACTGAATGACTCAAAAGTGCCATACTGTATAAGTACAGGCCATTTACCATATTATACAGATTTGATTTTCAACTTTAGGTGCTTTTGCCAACTCACTTTAGACATAAAAATGTTGACCACTAACAAAAAAAAAGAAGTTAGTGACAGAAAAACTGTGAGGGAGGCAAACAGCAATAAGCTCTAAAATATGAGGAGGGAGAGATAATCACCTGGTTAAATGTACATTTCTTCGCTTCAGTTTGGATCGCCAAAGAAAAATATTTTTGATGTTGTTGAATTGCCAAAAAGTATAGCTTTTAAAACTTTTATCTGCTGAGGAAAAAAGTTAAATAGTCGACAAACATGAATATTTTATTTTAGCATTATATTAGCATGATCCATATTTCCTGATCCAAAAGTAACCAACTTGTGTCTAAACCAAACCGCATCTACCGGTAAATAAAACTTGTATGTTAACCTGATAAGTAACTATGAGTTTCCATGTATAACACATTCCATTTTTTTATTTAACGGAAGATGTATATTATATTTAGGCCAACATGTTGAATTATTTGTGGATCCCTCTAAAAAATTGCTTTTTTCACCTGGTTCTCCTCTCAGCTTAGTGATTATTTTCATACATTCTAGATAACATTAGACTAACCCTAACCTTAAGGAATTGGACATACCGGTACATACTTTTTCAAAAGCCTAAATAATTGACTGCACATGTCAACAAAACAAGCAAGAAATGTGAGAAACAAGTGAACTGCAAAAGTAAAAGAATAAAGATACTAACAAAACAGTGCAAGATTTATTTCATCTGAAATATATTTAATCAGACATATAAGGAGACATTCAGATAAAGTTGCATTATGCCATGGTTGATATATGTGAGATAAATGAAATACTGGGGGAATTCAATTAAACCTTACTACTAACCTTATTACTACTTTCAGGCATAAAAAGCAGTAAGTACCCTCCTTTCCGGATTATAGTAGAAATAAAATTGGTAACATTTGAAAGCACTATTAGAGTATTATTACTATTAGAGTAAACTAAGTGATAAGATATGATGGGCAGACAGATAAGTGAGGAAGCAACAATCACTTTGAATAGGTCACTTAAGAGAAGACATAGAGGGCATATTTATTTTTAGGCTTTTGGGAGTTTAAAAAACATTTTTTTTTTAATGATGGACAACAGGAAGCATAATCCTTAATTTTCTTTTTTCAAATACAGCTTTAAATATCAAACTACACCTTTCGCGATTAGTTTTATAATTGGAACAAATCCCTTAGTGCCATTCACCAGACTTGAATCCAATAGGAGTCCCAACCTTATGTGTTCTTCCACTGATGATGCTGTTTGATCATAACTTTGACTTTTGTGATAGTCTGCTAGTCTGGGTTGGTTTGCTTCTTAAGCATAAGAACAACTTATCATGATTTATAACATTTCCATGTTCTGCTCCAAAACAAAATATCATTTTAGACAATGTCAATCCACGCGTTTGTCTCCTCAAACTGAAGCACTCTTAGGTTGTACAGCAAAGTCACCTTCAACATGAAGACTTCGGAGCAGCCAAGACAAAGTCAGAGTTGAAATACTGTACATATTTCTGAAGTGAATTCATGCTGAAAAAAACTTTTAAAATGTGGATCAATTAAATCTATTTTGCAAAGAAGAGAAAATTCTTTCACATGAAAAAGCTGAGTCATAGTCAATGCAAACCTTTGATAGTCGTTGTTTCCATCAACAATGGGGAAAGCGGCTGGCTTCGGGAAATATTTACCTGTTCATAGTATTTGGTTCCCTTTTTTTTCAAATATCTTTTTTTATAAAAAGAGTTCTGTGTTTTCTTAGGTTGTCATTTTTGCAGATATTAAAATGTGTTTGATGATCTAAAAAAAATAAAACATAGGTTTTATAGGATTTACAAATATTGAATCTCTCTGACATTTATTTCATTCCGGCTAGGACTCCCTTGAAAAAAAGGTTTTTAATCTCAATGGGATTTCTCCTGGTTAAATAAAGGTTAAATTAAAGGCTTTCCAAGAAAAAAAAAACTGGTTCTGTCATTTCTGTAATTGTTAATGTCATCAGTCACAAAATTATAATTTAAGCCTTATAAACCCACAGCAAAGTTTTTCTAACAAAAGATGTGCAAATAATCCAAGCACTCATTGCCAAACACAGTTACATTTTTCTTCTTTTTGTCCTTAAATATTAGCCTTCTCACTTTCAATACAGCTGATCCCACCCCCACCAATCTCTAAGCTGCACACTAACAGTAGATGTTTTCATTCTTTATGACCAGGTGAGGGTGTCTCGTATGTTAGCTATCACTGTCAACCCTGCAATTATGGGATTTGAGCTCCCAGAACAAGGCTTGGGGCCAGCAGCAGGGTTTGGTGTACACACTGTGAGGAGGCCTCAGGGCCACAGTCAGAGCTGTGATGTGAAGTTTGAGTTAGAGCAGGGAGTGACAAGACTATCCCCTGGCAAGATAGTGCCCAAGGGGGGGAGGTTGTCAGGTCCAGATTATTGAGTCACTCTGTCAAACACTCCTTGGCTCCCTCTATGCAACATTTATCTTTGCATTGACAAAATTTAATGGGAATAAAAAAAGCATTTTTTTAAGGCACTATTGAGCAAAATAAGTCTAATTCTATGAAACACACAAAAGCAAACATTCAGGCACAAGACACTCACATTCCAACTGTGGTGTTACCGAAACACAAACAAGAGCGTGTGCTCAAACAGAGCTGAACATTCCACGGCGTGTGTTTGGGGGCGGGGGATTGGTTGTCTTTGCTGCACACCTAGCATGTTGCTGTGGCCCCTGTGTCTCTGGGTCATGGATCTTTGGTGAGTGACCACCTTTTTAGCTTCCCGCCTTGTTTGTTTTGAAAGACGGTGTCATCAATTCTCTAACAAGGGCCCAGACACAGCAACAACAGAGCATGCATGAACCTCCCTGCATCATGCAATGACTGATGGAACCTGCATAGAGTGAAAAACCTCAGTCATCTGTATTTATTGCAGTACACCAGCTAGTAAATCTAGATAAAGTTTGCTTCAATTTTGAATGTAAAATACCTTTGCTTCATTTTTTTTTATTATGTGATAAAATGTCTTATGTTGTTATGACCTCTTTTACTTCTAAACTCAATCTCCAGCTGAACTTATAGCACGGTGGCTTTCAAAGTCAACTCAGTCATCTAAATTTATTTGGTGATTTATGTTTAAAAACTAATGACTGTTTCATCAGAACTGGGGGTGTCCATTTCAAATAACAGAATTTTTATTATCTAAACCTTTATGGTAATCAGCAATTAAAACATGACTTAGACAGATGGAATTATAAAGAAGCTGCTACAATATCAAAGCAAAATGAAAGAACAGAGAAAAATAATCTCTAATAATGGGATTAGACTTTGTTCAGAGAAATTTCAACAACAGTTCCCTGCCGGAATTTGTCATTGACCACTTTGGTGTGGCCTTCAGGCCATGAGGTTGGGTGGAAACTTGAACACAAGGACTACATTGTGCTACTCTGACTGATTGATGTTGTCTTTTGGCTGACTGAAGCAATGCAGTTCCACACAAACATGCATGCTAAGACACAAAGACAGGAAGCGTGCGTTTTGTGTCTGAATTTTTACCTAGGATGTAAATTCTATGGTCTCCAAAGATACACAACAAATTATTAACAGCATTTCTTTTATGTTCAATTAGTGTGTGAGATGTGCATTAACCCTCAATGGTGTCATGATATCAGTCTGCTCCTATAGAGAGGCCAAGCAGGAGTTAAGGGCAGGGCTTCATATTCTTTTTAACACCATTTTTTTCTTTGTTTGTTTTTTTTTTTTTATATGTGGCCCTGTCAAGTCAACCTACCATTGACAATATTTACCCTAAATAGAAAGATAGAAAATATGATTTTTTATATGTCTGAACAAAATTTAGGTTGAACTCAAGGTTAGTTATCTGAGTTGGTCAACCCTGGCATCAAATATTGATGTATTTTTATGTTTCACTGTTTAACCAAATTAACACTCTAAGTGAAGTTATCCTCTTTTATTCAAAGGTACAGTTGACTTTTGTTTTCATCATAGTCTTATACAAGTACATTTTTATCCTGTCACAGTCAAGTATGAAGTAGGAATCGTGTTCAATTCAATCCAGTTTACTGATATAGCAGGTCATCTACAGGCACTTGAGATTTAGATCTAAAGATAATTCAACCAGGTCATACAGTCAAATTGGTTCAAAGTTTTCTACCTACGGAAAACTAGTTGATTGCATCGACTCAATGACTCAATACCTCACTCCAAGCATGCTTGTAGTGACAGTGAATACAAAAACTCTCTAACAAATACTGCTGAAAGGAAGAATAGAATAGAAAGAGATAGAATGAAGGAGAATGATGAGAAAGTGACCGTATGTTGTCCAGCAGTCTAAGCCTATAGCAGCATAACTATAGAGATAGCACAGGATAACCTAAGCCATTATAACTATAAGCTTTATCAAAAAGGAAGGTTGTAAGCCCGCCCTTAAAGTAGATAGGGTGTCTTCCTCGCGGACGAAAACTGGTAGTTGGTTCCACAGGAGAGGAGCCTGATAACTAAAAGATCTGCCTCCCATTCTACTATTAAAGTGAAGTGCTCTGTAGGAACAAAAGAAACAGTCATATTTCTGATATAAAATGGAGCTTGGCCATTTAAGGCTTTATATATGAGAAGTAGGATTTTAAACTCCTTTCTGGGATAAACAGGAAGCCAACGAAGAGAAGCTAGGATAGAGGATGTATGATCTTTCTTTTGAATTTTCATCAGAACTCTGGCTGCAGCATTTTGGATCAGCTGAAGGCTTTTAACTAAAGTTTATGGACTTCCTGATAATAAAGAATTACTTCAGAGGTACAACGGCTTTGTTGGAATTTGGTGGCTGCATCCTCCGAAGGCCAGATTCGTCAGCCAATTACTTCACAGGTGCCATGGTCTCTTTGGATAAGAAGACTTCTTTGTATGCAGCTGAAAAGGGCAGCCTACTTTTCAACTGGTTGGAAGGACAGGTTCCCTGTATCCTCAGTATGCTGTGACTCATTGCAAGTCCAAGCAAGCCAGCTGCTCCGTGCTCAGAGGAAGAAGGGAAATGGAAACGAACAGTTGTGAATATTGTAGGAAGCATTAATATAAAACAATTATGTAAATAAAATAAATGAAAACAGTTCATTTAAATGGTCAGTGAGTCAGATATGTTGCAAATAATGTTTGGTTTATTAAAAGGTTTTATCTGTCCCTTTGCAAATGGGTTTGGCTGTCATTTAACTAAGCTCCAATATCTTTGCAGTATGGGGACTATAAATCTGATATCTGTGAGGACAGTACCCTGCTGAAGCTCCTGAAAAATTAAATTAGTTCACAGAACATTATTAAGAAGTTCAGCATCCATTCTTTGCCCGCTTTGTGAATCAACTGTAACGATTGCTAGGCGACAGAGCTTACGCTAAGTGAGAGGCGGTGAAAGCTGGGGAAGGCTCGACCTGTCCGAATCTATAGCCGAACTCTTCCGGTCTCCCCTCAGTTTTTAACGGTCTTTGAAGAACCCAGTCCAGGTAGGCCGGGTCCTTCAGAAAACGCAGCTGCCAAAATCTAACACAGCAATTAGCAATGTTTTGGGAAAATGTTACAAATTTGTACCAGAGGGAGTCAGTTTTGGGTGTTACCTGTCAAATGAACTAGAAAAGGTGCCAGAAATGTGAAACGGCAGACTGTCCAGTTTCATGCACTATATCCACTGAAGAACTTGTTCAAAAAATATCTGAAGTTGAAAATTTATGAAGAAGCAAGGTAAGTTATTTCACCCATTTGTCAGGATTTGGTTTTGGTTAGCTGACCCAAAAGCAGAGGCAGGGAGGCAGAGGTGAATTTCTTGTGGATTTAATAATGAGTTTACTGAAAACTGAGGCAGGTAATCCAAAAATCCAAATACGAAAACAGAGTTCAAATAAACAGGAAACCAGGAATCCAAAAAGAAACCAAAGTCCAAACAAACATGAAACCAAGAGTCCAAAAATCCAAAAATCAAAACATGAAAACTAGTAAAAACATACCAGAAACCAAGGAGACATCAAGGGAATCACTATCAAGAGGGGGAAGGCTCAGAGAGAATGAGTTGTAGCATGTTTGACGAGGAACCAGCACTGAAGAACTGCACAGAGAGAGTATTTATGGGAGTCTGAAACAAAGGGAGAGCTAACGAGCAGATTAGGAGCAGGTGTGAGTGGAGCACAAACAAGAAAGGGGAAAGGGAAAAAAGGAGAACTAAAGAGGGCAGCAAAGGGCAACAAATAAAAACCTGACAACTGAAAATAACCAGAAAACACAACAAAATAAGAATTAAACCACTAAGACTATAAAACATGGAGTAAAGCAAAACTGAACACTCAAAAGAAAACATAACGGAACCAAGACTAAGACAGAAACTGAGTAAAAACCAAAGAACACAATGAAATATGAATTTAACCATAGAAAAATAGAAAACATGGAGCAAAGCAAAACTGAACATCCAAAAGAAAAAACATAACAGAACCAGAACTCTAACACTATTTATGTTCATATACTAAGTCCACAAACATAAAACTATTTCCTAATCTTTTAGCAATGCACTGTTAATTAGCTAGCTGACTTACTATGTTATACGTGCAGGACGTTACTCATCTTCACTGCAATTTCAGTATTTCATTGTATTATTTGAGTAAAGTATTATAATGAGAGCTTTGTACTTTCACTGTTTTGGGTGACAGTAGACCTTGCACATAAGGAAAAAACATCCAGTTTTTTTACAGATGAAATACCCCCTTAACATTGACACCATGTTGTTTCTTTTTTTTTTTTTTTTTTGCATCCATTTCCAATTGACTTGCATTGTCCACACATATTGTGTAAGAGCGGACAGTCTGTGGATATTGATTAAACCTGGAGCCTAAAAGGATGAATATCATTTAAAATGTAAATTGTTGACAGTTTGTATCTTTAGTTTAGATGTTCTTCATAAACACTTGTATAAATTTTACAATGGAATAAAGGTGGGTTTTAGTTTTAATTATATTGTTTTAAGTTGAATGAATTGATTGTGAATCAATACATTTTAATAAATAAATACAATTGTTTTGAACATAAAGGTTTGTGTTATTCTCTTGAATGTATGTCCCATGTTGCTTCAGCTGTACCTTTTTAAGAGGACCAGTTTTGTACCTGTAAATAAAGGTACATATTTGTCACTAGAGGTACAGAAATGTTATTTTAAAGGTACAGACAATAAGGTACAGTATAAATTTGTTCCAAGGTTCATAGGTACAATATTGTACTCCATTAGGGTACAGCTAGAGCGACAAAGCCTGAGTAAATTTCTTGGTCCATTCTTGTCCCTCTATTTCTTAGTGTGTATGACTCTGAAATGTATCTCATTTTACTCTTATATAGTTCACATTAAATATTTATTGGGAGAAAAAAACAAAACGCTCAGCTCATGGGCCAGCTTTGCTAACAGGCGACACATGCAGATGCGGCGTATGGGTCACCATCTGCTCAACAGGATGCAAAATTGCAGAATGAAAAATAGAAATTTAATGGATGCATGTTTAAATATTGCATACATTTAATTCCTTTTCAGTTTTAACGTGTTTAGTTTTCTATGGGTACTTCGCTCTCAATTTTATATTTATTCTTAAGAATTTGCCTTACAGAGTTTTCGTCTCAACATTGATATTTTAGTTTTGCTTTTGAACTTCTTTTTGGGAAGAGTGCAAGCTCTTACTTGCCAATATTGGGCTGTAAAAACTAGGGAGACTTTTTTTCATCCATGTATTGGCCCACAGAGTAGTTAATTTTTGCCTTGTATTCTGACCTTACTGAAGGAATCTTCTATTGAAAATCTTGTTGCTTTAATATTAAATTGATAATTTTTAAAGTCGTAGGGAAGTCATATTTAAATTTCAAATCATTCTGGCTTAAACATGTATATAAATGTACTCTTTATCAGACCATATTGTCCCAAAAGTGAGAAAATTTCTATTTTTAATAGAATCCTGTCTTAAAATCTGTAGGGTTTTTTTTCGTTATTTTATGCAGGCCAGTTAGGTATATGTCAGGTTATACACCTAAATTCGGCCAATCATATATGAACGGTCATCTGTCAATTAATTTTTTTTGGTCAGTAGCATCTTGATACATATATTGCAGCTAATAAACACAAAGGTTGAAATAAGAATCAATTACTTTAACATTGAGTTACGTTGATCCTTCACAGTGTTGTTTCTAAGTGTTACTTGGTCCCAATGTATTTTCCCATTGGGAACCTACTAGTACTAAATTGCTGGTTAGAAAGATGCTTCCGACACACTGTCCGAAACCAAACTTGTTTTTTAACCTTCCACCACAACAATCCCGCCCCCTTGATAAACAACCAATCACATTCACTTTATTCACTCGTGTAAAGTCAGGCACCACTGGGGAGAATTCTGAAATGCAACGGTTGAAATAGCCACTTCCCTATGACTTTAAGGAAAATGGAAAAAAGCTGTTTTTGTCAGGGTCAGCTGGTGTTTGTAGAGATGGAAGGTAGAGTTGGTTTCTTGTAGATTTGATGAACAGGTAGATGTTAACATAACCATAATTCCAGAAAATACAGGCAAAGAACTCAGGAAGCAAATCTAGGAGACACACGGGAGAAACAAATGCAAAAAAAAGAAGAGAATCTTGCCCTGATTAACTGCAGAGGGAGGAGTATATTGCAGAATTAAAATTCTGTAGTTGCGTCGTCTGAAGGCGAGATTCTTTCAGCAAGCCGCCTGCAACTTGCTCAGAGGCAAAGGGGAACTGACGCCAAACAGTGGTGAATATATAATTGTTCCATCTGAAATTAATGAAAATATATGTTTTAAGTTGTTATTGAGTCAGATATGTTGAGGGTAATATTTGGTTTATTAAAACGTTTTTAAGCTGTGCCTGTGCAAATGGAGACTACAATCTGATATCTGTGACAACTGTACTGCTGCTGAAGCTCCTCAAAAATGAACTTAGCAAATAGAACAACAGTGAGAAGTTCGGCATCCATTCAATTCCTGCTTTGTGTATCAACTGTTACGGTTGCTAGGCGACAGAGCATACCGACGGTGAAAGCCGGAGATGGACCTGTTTGAATCCATAGTCAAGCTCTTCCTTCTTTTCACTGACTTTGAAGGACCCAGTCCAGATAGACCGGGTCCTTAGAGGATGCAACCGCTGAAATCGAACACACCCTTTACACCCTATATGTGAGACAGAACAATGAATGGCGTCATCAGTTAACTGGGAGCAGGTGCGGACATAAAACAGCTAGGAAGGAGCTAAGGGGATAGTAAAGGGGCAATAGGGGGCAGCAAAGAGTAACCAGGGAAAACAGGGCTTAACTGTTACTAGAAAATAAGGCATTCTTATCTTGGGCAGAAAAGAACCTAGTGCCTACCCCGGCTCCTGCACAGTCTTGCTGAATCCCAAACCGGCACCTGAACACTAACTATAAGCACTTACCCTCTGCCACATTAAGGCCCGTCCCCAAACCATGTAGTGGGTAGGGTGAGTGGACCATTCAGCAATTAAATAATGAGTCTGCATCAGTGCAGGCTTACTGAAATTTGACAGCTGGTGTACCGGCGAACCAGTGGCAGAGGAAACACGTGCATTCAAATGTAAGTCCTGCTTGTTTGCTGCATCTTTGTCACACTGACTTAGGAAAAGGAAAACAGACATAAAATAATCCCTAAATGGAAGGCCCTCTATGAAGTAGTTTTAATTGACTGGATACTGTTATTCTTAAGAAAATGGCAAATGTTTGATGTTATGTTAACCTGCGCCACATAGCTACAGGTACGCACATGCAGGGCCACCTTGTTGGCATAGGAATGACTACTTTCCCTGTCTGCCAGAGGGAAGAGGTACCCTCCACGTACAATCCAGGCACCTTCCATACCAGTGAGTGTGACTTCATTGTGAGTGATACTTGATAGTTAAGGGTTAGTGGTTAGGAGGCGGTTTGGGATTCAGCTTCTGTGTTGTTCTCACTCAAGAGCTGCACCCTGAAAGCCTGGAAGCCAGGCCCAAAACATGAAAATGTCTACTTTAACATATGTCATGCACAGTATACGTGAAATAGTGATGTACTCTGTTAAATGCCAGGAAATTGCCTTGCTGATACAATGAGTCAACCAGTGTAATGTGGGATTCCTTTTAGGTCCTTTTAGGTCTTTTAGGTCTTACCCCAAATAGGAAGGTCACCACACTCACTTCTACTTTGGCTTATGAGTCCTTACCGATTTGCTGTATTCAGTTCAAGCTATTCAAACACTTTGGCAGTTGATTGAAGCTTTCTGATGTCGAGTATGATTGTCATTTAGCATATGGACTTAAAGGTATATTGGAGCATGTTCTTTCCCCGAGTGGATCATCTAAATAAGTGGTCCTCCTAATTGTCCAACATTCTGGTGATATGTTTACGTAAGGCAGTCCTATATGCTCGTCCATATTTTCACTTACCGGTGGTAGGTATGACATAGTGAAAAAATTGAATTCTTCTTTTGGAAAGTAACCTTGTAGGAGCGATGCAAACAGCAACTTTTAAACAGAGCGTGCACGAGCAGAAATGGGATTATGCTTTTGCAAGTAAGCTTTCCTTCTTGGGAGCGGGTCAGGGTTGTGCATGTACATTTTTTCTTTTTTTTTGAAGGAGAATTTTGACATTCTAAGACAATCCCAGCAGCGATTTCATCATGAAACTTTTTAGCATGTTTCAATATTTCTTGGGTAACAAACATGACTAGGGGGTCTCACAAAATAGCTTTTTGTACACTGAGTAAAATGCCTTTATTAGTTTAATAAGTAAGAAAAGCAAGAGGGAACTGCACACAGCTCTTTAACAGACATGATGATTGATGCTTCTTAGCTGTACCATTAAACAAACAAGAATGTAAGGTGGTGCGCTGTTGGCTTCTACAATATCACTTGTTTTTTTACTAAAACTATATTCAAAGAGCTAAATTTGTCTTCCTTCTGAGCATGAGAGATGAGTTGTAGCTTTACCTCAGCCAACTGATTGACATTGCACAGAAACATCTATTTTGATGTTACACAATGGTGTAATGTGAAATTTAAGAGGTTCTAAAACTGTGTTTTTGTTCAGTCTTGACATACCTCTATAGCAGGAACTGACCCCAGTCTGACCACAAACAACACAGCATTTGAACTCCCCAACAATGTTCTAATGATTACTCCAAGCACTATCGTTATCTATGGGGTTTTGGGACAGCAGCAAGAGGATGGGATTATTTAAGTTGCATGCTTCCTCTTAAAACACAGTCTCAGCACCGTATATCACATATATTACAGCCCTTACATCCCGCTGTTAATGTTCATATATACAAACACACACCTGCTAGGGCAAGGCCGTCTGGGAGAGAATTACAGCAGCCTAATTTATGATTCCCATGGGAGGGCAAAGGGCAGGAGACCCAGACGGTCCTGACCTCACTTCCTCCTTTCAGGGTCTCTGAGTTACACAGAGCAAGGTTCCAGTTCACTCTCTCACAGTCTTTCAAGTAAACTGCCTAATTAGTGTCTCTTTTTACCCAACCTGGTTATCTCAATGAGCCCTGAGGGACTGCAGGAACCTGTAAACTAGGCCCTAATGTGGAATATAGGCACTTTCAAAGCTGATAAGTGAGTGAGAACAAGATTTAGCTAAAATTCAAATCTTGCCCTGGGCTCGCCTCTGGCCTCCTCATTTCCTTCAAGGAGAAGCCGCTGTCATCCGTCACTTAGACCCAGGCAGAGGCACAATGGAACAAGCCTGGGTTCTGGCTACTGACACCATCACATGGGCTGCTGATAAGACTCAACTTCCGGAACCTGAAAGAACTGAGACTTTGCTGATACACAAAACGTTGGTCCTGTTCCATATTTACTGATGACCATGAAATAAAGGGAAAGGGAAAAAGGAAAGTTCAGCAATACTTGTTATGAGGTTTTGCCTCTAGATATTTTCAGGGACATTAACACTTATATTCAGCATTCCTTTTCAATTTTCAGAGGAGGAACTTTTATACCTTGCAGAATAATTAAATAAGGGGAACCATATTTGGAAAAACTGACTGTGCACCCTTTTCATTTGGCTCATCCACTGGTAAAATATCCCATTGGACTTTATTTCATATTTCTACATATCTCAAGCCAGCTAATTCAATCTAAAACTGTTACTTGCATTGACTGTACCCACACTCACTAACAAGGAACACAGAGCAAGCATACACCGTTTTTCACAATTATATATACTCTTTAATAAAAAATTTTCTTCTTTTTTTTTTTTTTACAATCCTCAGAGTATTTTTATTATTTTCTATTTTAAATCAGGAACAAAAACTAGCATAGACACATGGAAAATTGTTGATACCCCTTGTTTCATGAAAGAAAAACCCACAATGGACCCAGAGATATCACACTTAACATGAACCAGAGAAAGTAAAGGAAAGAGTTGTCTCAGGAGCATAAAAAGAAAAGTGTAGACATGCATGTAAAAGGTAAAGACTATAAGCCTGTCTCCAAGCAGTTTGATGTCCTATGACTATAGTTGCACATATTCAGAAATGTAAGATCAATAGGAGTGTAGCCAACCTCCCAGGATATGGCAACTGCAGGAAAATAGACAACAAAACAAAGAGATTGATAATATGGATGGTAACAAAGAGATTAAAGGTGAACTTAAAGCTCAGGGAATACCAGTGTCAGAACGCATCAACGGGTTGTTGTCTGAGCCAAGTTCTACTTAAAGGGAGATGACCAAGGAAGACACTATTGTTGAAAACTAATCTTTTAAAAAAACCGACTGAATTTATCAAACTACGTGTTGACAAGCCACAAGGTTGTGGGAGAATTTCCTATGGACAAATGAGACGCTTATGGACAAATAGAAGCTTTTCCTATTACACATAAGCTCTATGTTCACAGATGGAAAATGAAGCATGTAAAGAAAAGAGCCCTCTCCCTACTGTGAAACATAGAGGAGGTTGTGTTATATTCTAGGACTGCATTGCTTCCTCTGGTACAGAATGTCTTGAATCTCTGCAGGGTACAACGAAATCTCAAGACTATCAAGGGATTCTAGAGAGAAATATTCTCCTTAATGTCAGAAGGCTTGGTCTCATTCGGAGTTCATGGGTCTTCAACAGGATAATAACTCAAAACACACAGCTAAAAACACCCAACAATGATGAAAATGAAAACCTTGGACTATTCTGCAGTGGTCTTCTGTTGCCCCATTTACACTACCCCTCTGATCCATGCCGAGTTCGGACCAACTTGGATCAGTTAACTGTTCCAAGTTTACACATCATGCTAGCATGGTTCCTTGCCACATATCGGCGGTCCACAATGCTACAATTCTCAAGGCAGGAATTACGAACACAAAAATGGTGAATAACGTTCAGGAACTTATGTGCCTTGATAGCATCCTACTGCCAAATTTCAATGAGAGCCTCGGTCTCAGCATCATCCCAGGTCGCAACACGCTCTTGATGCCATTTATTGTTTATAGGCTGAGAAGTTTGTGTTGTGAACAAGTGAAAATATCTGTGAATTAAAAAGTCTGACATGGCGGAAACCCGCAAAAAATCAGTCCGCTGACTGTAAATAGGAGATGAGACGGTCTGCCCATGCCTTCTTTGTTATCAGAGAACCAAGCCACAGATGAGCCATGCCAAGCCCTGCTGCTGAACTAGTACTAGTTAAGCATGGTTGGGTTGTTTTCTATTGGGTTGAGTCTATTTAGATTCAACGGTTATCTCGGTTACCTTGCTCGGACCATTCTCTGTACGGTTTCAAAAGGGTAGTGTAAATGGGGCTTATGAGTCCTGATATAAATCCTATTGGGCATCTTTGGAAGGAGCTGAAACAAACTATCTGCAAAAGGCAGCCTTTAAACATGAGACAACTGGAGCGATTTGTGTGAGCAGGAGAAAATGCCTGGTGAGAGGTGCAGAAGTCTTATTAAAAGTTACAGGAATTATTTCACTGCAGTGATTGCTTTTAAAGGTTGTGCAACAAAATGTCAAGCTAAGAATACCATCATATTTCCCCAGGCCTCTTATAAGTTTTTTTTCCCCTTTAATTATTCTGTTGAAAGATGACTGCAAAGGGATGTCTGACTTTCATTTGTTTATTTTCATAGATGTTTCAACCTTGTGCAATTACTTTCCTTATAGCTTAATGTTGGCATGAATACAGTTGGTCTGCAGGTTGTAGAGAACAAGACAACATTAGTGACCAAAAAGCAACATAGAGAACAAAAAGACCAATCTAAATTGAGTGTTGTGGTAATGTGGTAAAGGTACAAAGACAGTAGCTAAAGTAGGTGGACCTCTTGGCAGGATAACTACTGCATCAGTTGTGCACTTAACAAATCTATGTTTTACAAAAGAAGAGTAAGAAGAATCCACTTAGAACAAAAATGTTGAAGAAGGTGCTCTGGTCTAAGACTTGGTCTGGTTGCCCCACATTCTGCTCTTAGGCTGTAAAAGAAAAAAAACAAAATTCACAGATCCTCATCCTGAACTCAGTATTGAAATTGTGAAACAGGATGATGGTAGCATCATGCTGTAGGGTTGTTTTTTCTTCAGCAGTTGACATCTTCTAAGTCCAACATACTGGAATTGCTCCTCAACATGTCATAATGTTTTACAAAGTCTTGATAATCACCTGATGTTGTAATTCCTGCATGTTAAAGCAGATCTAGAAGTTTATGGGAACCTTAAAGGGGGAAAACGTTTTTTTTTTTTTCGTTCTTTTTTTTTTACATTGGCACCTTGATTTTACGTTATTACATCATGTTCCACTCACCCATATTAGTTTTGTGTCATTTGGAGCTTTTCTGAAGATATTCGGTTTTGTAATCCAAATAGCATCTTCCTATGGGCAACAACTTGAAGGCACAAACTAAACTGTTCATAATTTATCATTTATGCTACGCCAGCATTCATAACATGTAGGAGAATCACTGTCCCCCAGACATCCACGGTTATATTTTTTATATTTATATTGTTTTAAAACAAAATGGAGTGTGTATGATGTCATCCGCGCGCACCGACTACCAATCATTCATCCTGTCCGCCGAACTGCTACTAGTTTTACTCACATGCCTGGAAGATGTCTAGTGCTACTACCACAGATGATCTGGCTCTTTAAATGGAATTGAACGATTTAGATTAGCTAGCTGAATGAATATAAGAAGTAGAGCGTAGCCGCCTGTGGCCCGCGCTGCTTTTCATAACTCCAATCTGGAGTTTGCTTTGTTTTTGCAGTGGTGTAGAGTAAAGCTTATTCATGTTTCAAATAAAAACCCAAAATAAATATGTTGGTTACACTGGAACATTACAGCAAAAAATCTTCATCAAGTGTGATGTGATAGTATGTCAATCCCACAAAATTATGACTTGTATTTGCTGAAAAAAATTGACACAACTTTTTTTTTTTTTTTACCAATTTTTCTCACACTTCACAATAAATGTTGTGGTTCTAATACAAGAAGTATTAGAAACACACATGTATGCATGCTTTTTGCAAGGCACAGTCTCTGGCTGTAAACTAGCCATATTTGAAAAAATAATTTCAATCACTTTCAAGTCCTCTCACTTACATTTTCTGCTCAAGGGGTTTTGTGTGTTTAAAAAGCAACCCTACATCTCCCAGATGATTGGTTTCTGGGGCTGTACTGGTATCCACCTGCCACTCTGGGGCAAAGAGCTTTTAGCTTTCCAGAGATAAGCAGAGGCAAGAAGAGACATGTTCATCAATACCTGGCAAAGCACTAACATCAAGAAGATGGAAATTAAAATAAAAGGCAATACAGCTGGTTTAAAAACATGTTTTATTTGAATCTCTCCTTGAGGTTGTTATTCTCACACCTCTATAAATGCTGGCTGACCTCTGCAGCAGCTCTGACCTTACCCATCTTATCGCGCTGATTCTGGGATGAAGATGATGTATTGGGGGAGTCGCACTCAGCACCGAGGAGCTCCTTGACACTCTCCGAGAGTCTGGGTTTTGTTACAGGCAGGAAACAGACTCTTCCGCTCCGTAAACACGCGCCTCTGCTTGGGCAACCTCGGGCTGCCGGTGGCACGCGAGGAGCGCTGCTGATGATGAGGATGGTGATGAAGATGACGGTCAGTGGAGAGGCTGAGCGCAAAGACGCGCCTGTTAAGTGAGGTATTAGGGGGAGGATGAGTTGTTTTTCAGCCTTAGGGTCCCTTCATTCCATAAAGAGGATTTTACAGACTGCTTAAAAATACCGAAAAAATTATATTTGGAATTAATCATAAAATATGTTCTGTTTCTTGTCGTTTAATGGACATGTACACGCTAATATATATTGTAGTTATTTAGATCGCAAATAAATCTATAAAATATCCCCAGGTCTGTCATAATCAAAAGCATGGGCGCCATAAGAGACCAAATTAAGTATATACCTGAACTATTATGCCACTAATGTCTGAAAGAAGAGGAGAAAAACAAAAGAAAAGAAAAAACTGTGAAGAAAAAAACAGGACAGTGCTCTAATCTAAACATCGTCCTTGATGGGGAGCGGATGAGATTATGTGGACATTCTCTCCTTTTCTTTCCACACGGTTTAAGAGCAACAGGCCCTCAGACCCTGGCGCCTGCACTTGGCTACAGATAGTCGGCCAGGAGACAGGTGTCCTGTTTCACCGCCACACATTTTCAAGATTTTTCTTTAAGATGTAAATACTTTTTTCTCCTTAAATTAATAAATAACAATAATAAACCAATATTGTTACTATTAGTAGTTAGAGTCACAATATTAGTAGCACCTATTTATGCCTCTATTGAAAATATATATTTTTGAAAACGTTAATAACACTGCAATAAGCAGATAATTAATAAATGCAAAGAAAAAGACAAGTAGAATAATAATGTATCCAAGCCTGCAGACTTGGATAAGGCTGTCTTATCTTTGTGTTGTCCTGCACAGGTCTCTGGTCCATGAAATAGCAACAAAAGACACACGTAATCGAACACCTTTATTAATTTGTTTATTTATTTACATTATAATTATTATTATTATTAGTAGTAGTAGTAGTAGTAAGCCTTTGGTAGACTAGTAATGGGAAAAACTTAAAATGAAACTGAAAAAAAAGGGTAGCCTCTAACGCATTAGTTGAGAATGAGATATGCCAAAAATATAATGCATGGATTTTATTTTTATTATTATCATTATGAAGATCTATGTGAACAGTAACTGGTTAAAGCTGTTGTTTACATGTTCAAAGGACTCAGTTCTTTAAGGACCATGGAACAACTGAAGAGGAGGAAGCAAATATTCCGACTCATTCATATTTTTCTCCTAATGGGCTTTACCAGGCATTTCAAAACAATTTAAAGACCAAATAAATCAAATATTTATGAGAAGCGTTACTATAAATATTCTATCTTTATTAAGGATTCGACAATAAATAGTGAAAAGTTACAATTCAAACAATGCTCTGTCTAAATCGACAGAGTATTAAAGCAAAGTGAAATCAGAGGGAATCATTTTCCCAAAATATTCAGACACAAAAGGAAGCCTAAGAAATTAAGGAACTATTTATCATATCTATAGTCTACATGTATTCTACTAGATGGAAACGTATGTGCATATTTACACAGTTCATACAATACATATTTGAAGGAAGTTATTTTATGTTTATTGATTCAATTTGAAAACATTTCGTGACCACTGGTCTATGGAAAACAAACCTTCTTAAGTCCTGGATTTGCATCCAAAAAGGCCTCCTGGTTTCCATCCACAGATGGATTATCTTATCCTTGTTATTTTTCGTCAGGAAATGAGGATACCGCTTATCTCAAACCACGACGGTGATGATGGGAAGTGCTGTGATGGCCATCGAGCAAAAACACTCTGATCCACATATTTTAAAAGCCATGAAAATTAAAAATGTGCTTCTTAATCAAAGTAGATTCAAAAACAAGAGTTTTCCTCCGTGAAAGAAGTTAATTATGCCAGAGAAATAAAATGAAATCCTTATGCGTGTCCGCTGAGAAAATAAGATGCGTCAAAATGAATTATTCCTCTGAGAAGAGTCGTTGGTTGCAATAAAATGTCATAAATTAGGAATAAACCCATTGACATACAGGGCAGTCTGCACAGAATCTCCCGTGGGTCGCCCCCCCTCCCCGCTCCGGGACGTCACTGAAAGAGAGAGGGCAGCATCTTGGCTGACCCAGCTCTTTCTACAGATAACTGAATTTAGCCAGCCAAACAGGATCGACCTCTCTCTTTCTCCTGTCCCCCCTCCAGCCACAGGCGCACAGTCCGAGGAGAGGTATGTCACAGCTGAAAGAAAGCCAGCATTTCTCTGATCTGCGTGGAAAGCAAGCAAGGCGCGACCATTTCCCAGCTTTACGCACGGGCTCTTAACCATCTTCATTCGAAATCCTGATAGAAATCAACTCGCTTCTGGGTTTTGCGGCTCTTTTTTTTGTCACCTTTATGTTAAACATGATTCCCAGTCCAGTTGTTGCTGCGTCCACCACGCCCTTTTCCGTGAAGGACATTCTAAAGCTGGAGCTGCAGCAGCAGTCTCAGCAGCACCAACTTCAGCTGATCTCCTGCTTCGGCCTCTCCGGCGCGCTGCCACAGCCGAGAGGCTTCCCAAACAAGCCGCTCGGCTCTCAGTCACCGCCGTCCTGCATGCTGGCGGGAAGGGACAGCCCCAGCCCTATTAGTTCCTGCCTGTCGGAGAGCGAGGAGAGGATGTCTTACCTCAGCGCCCTGAGCGTCCAGGAGCGACTTTCTGATTCTGTTTTGACTGGAGAGATGTTCGGAGAGGCTGCATCGATTCACTCCGTAGAACCGCGCCTGGAAACCGAACAGGAGGAGCATGACAGCAGTGAGTGGAAAGCTCAATGGTTATTAGTGTCCGATTCTATAGACACTTAAGGGAATGGAAACACATGCGATCACATAAGATTTTTGGAATTGCATGGTAACTTTGTAAAGTACGAAATACTATCAGATGTGATAAATATACATATATATATATGTAATCACAGTGACATTCGATATGCGATCAAATAAGATTTTGATGCAGCTCAAATCAAATCAACATGAATGTCTATTTGATTTGGTGTTGATTCTCACATCATATCAATTCAACAACAAAAAATAATAATAATTCTACACATCAAAAACACGCCGAGAGAAGTATATGTCATGTACAAGATTCTGCTGCTCTTCCATATTAAAACACAATGCTCTGTGGCTCTTTAATAATTAGTGTCCACCTATATACCCTTGCTCTAACCTTTTATAGGGCCATTACCAACATTAGAAAATACATGCATCTACCTGAATAATTATGATCAACTGACGTTGAATGGGCTTAAAATTTGTTTGTTTTTAAGCAAATTCATTTTTATTTTTTTGTTATTTTCTAGTTTTATTTCCGTTTTACACAAATCAATTAATAAATTAATATAACACTTGGGTGGATTAAAAGCACGGTGCTTAATTCATTTCGTTAGCATCAGTTTACAACAAAGTTTTTGTAAATGTATTCTAAAGGCAAATTTGTCCAATCTATATGCAAAAACGTAGTTAAACTTTTCCAATACAATTTAATTATTTAGGTTCAGCTAACCTTATGGACTATTTTTTTTTATAACGCCGATTCACAGCAATAAAATTTATAAGACAAACATTTGCGATTTATAACCAGAAAACTGTCCCTGTCAAATAAACAAATAAACAAATAAATAAAAAATAAATGAGTCATGTGGTCCTATCATAAAAGCCGTATTCTTATTCCTTTTCACTGTTTCTATTATTATTATCATCATTTATTTTATTTTTTTTTTAATGTTCTTAAAACAGATAGCTGCGCCGCTTTGCGAGGCGACTATGGAGAAGACACCGAGCCAGAGAAGCCCGTCACCAAGCAGCAGAGGACCAGGAGGAAGCCGCGCGTCCTTTTCTCTCAGGCTCAGGTGTTCGAGCTGGAGCGGCGCTTCAAGCAGCAGCGCTACCTGTCCGCCCCGGAGAGGGAGCACCTGGCCAGCACCCTGAAACTCACCTCCACCCAGGTCAAGATCTGGTTCCAGAACAGGAGGTACAAATGTAAGAGACAGAGGCAGGACAAGACTTTGGAGATCGCAGGTCACCATCATCATCACCATCATCATCACCATCCACCTCCACCACGGAGGGTGGCTGTCCCGGTCCTGGTCCGGGACGGGAGGCCTTGCCTTGCAGGATCTCAAAACTATAATAACCCCTACACAGTAGCAGCTCCGACCCCTTACACCTATAACTACTCATCCTACAGCTACAACAACTCTGTGTACAATAACAATTACTCCTGTACTTATTCCAGTTTGCCTGCACTTCCACCCAGCAGCAGTACTCCTAATGCGTTCATGAATTTGGGGAATCTAGGCGCGCAGACGCAAAACCAGGCTCCTCAAGCACCGGTGCTCCAACCATGCCAGGGAACTCTACAGGGTATCCGGGCATGGTAGCTGCAGACTCTCCTGGATTCATGGATGGACCTCAAGCATGCAATTCTTGCAAACTCTAAGAATGTTTTGGGTTTCTGGAAGTTGTATCCTGAAATAACCCTAAAACAGACTGCTTAAAGAAAACTTTTAAACTGCAGTATTGGACAATTTTAAACATTCAAATGTGGTCCAAAAATAACACAAAAGTTGTACATTTCTAAATGAGCATTAGCTTTTTAGGTGTGATATCGGGTAAGTAATAGAATAAATGTCGGAAGAAATGGAAGAGCCCTGCTTCGAGCCAGAACAAAACCACAAAATGCACTGCAATCGCTGAAAAGTGCGACTTCACAAAAAAGTGTTTTGTTATTTTACTACTGTACATCTTACTTGTTGTTAAAACTGAATGCTATTTTTCTTTGTCTTGTTGTGAATGATAATGAAGCCTATACCGTATTTGACTTCAATAAATATGGCAATTAACAGGATATATAAATGATTGACGGGGGCTGAATGAAACATCCAACTAAATAGTGCACTGCAAAAAATTTAAATCTAAATAAGCCATTTCTTTCTTACAATAAGTACATTTTTTTCTTAAATTGAGAAGGTAAGTGAGACACTTTGCCAATGAAACAAGACAATTTACGTTTAAAATAAGGAAAAACAATAGCATTGTCTTATTTCAAGTGCATATTATCTAATTATCTTATTTTAAGTATAAAAATACCCATTCATTTGGCAACTTATCTTATTTTCTTAATCAAATTCAGGGTAAATTGACTTAATTTAAGAATTTTTTGCTCATTTCTAGATCGTTTTTGCAGTGTGCCATACGATTTTTTTTAATGCGTCTCTTTCTGCGCCTAATGGAACGCTATCAACTTGGATTCCTCCTCTAAACTCAGCTTTATTCCAACATTTTTCATCGCCTACAACAGTTTCTCAAGCAAAAAAAGCATTTTTTTCCCCTGTGAGAAAGTCTGAGACACGAACCAGAAACAGAGAAAATGTAAAAGGGAGCTCACGTCCGGTCAGGATTTAGAGATGGACATTAACCAGACAGAAGGCATCATCAGAACACCCACAGCCTGCAAACCAGCAGAGCTCAAATAATAAAAAAAATTATGGGGAAAAAAAAATAAAAATAAAAAAAAACACAACGTATCACCCATCCTAAACACACACATAAACACAGAGATGGACTTCAGCAAATACCTTTACCTACAAGGCATGCCAGGACGCTCAGACCCTATTAATGGAGATGAATTGCAAAGTAAACAGAGTGTTTGTCTCCTCTGATGGCCTCCCTGGACACTTCCTCTGGCTACTGCGCTGCCGGTGTAGGACATACCTGGTGTCAGCTTTAAGTGCTGCAGAGTCACTAGTGTAAATAGAGCTGGCGACAGGACGGCGATGCCTGAGGACGCAGCGGCCTGAGCCACCGCCGCTCTGACAGGCAGGCGCCCGCGATCACTATCGCGCGCCTCCAAAGATAGCTGCTCATCGTTGGGCTGCGCGCACGCGGAGTTTCCCAAAACAGAAAGGTCTCCAATGGCAACCACTGCAGGAAAAAAAATACCCACGGTCCAAATATAGAGGGGAAAGCAAACTCGTTTAATACGGAAACTTAAATAATTATTTCTTACTGTCTAAAGCTTCGCTGCCCACATGACAGATACAGTATAAACTCAAGTATTAGTCATTATCTCTGTGTTGAGATTTTGACAAGAATATACAAATAAAAAGATAAATACTCCCGAAAATTAAGACAATAAGGAAAATTTAGGATAGGAATTTGAAAGTTTACATTTTATTATGAAACATGTGAAAGCTTTCAGTGAAATGATCTTTTCAAAACAGTTTCTAGATAAGATTAAAATGAGGAAATGATCTCTGATGAATAGCCTGACTTTGCAGCTGTCAGAATGGAAGTCGGTTAATGGGCTTTAAAGACAACATTCGCATTTAAGTCAAACATTTATCTTTCATTCTTTTCAAATTAAACATCAAAATTGTGCTTTTATTTAGTTTTTTCCTGTTTCCCTTTTGCGTGATATAACTGTGTATAATTTGTATCTATCAGTTGGTGATGTCTCATAAAGAAGCAATGAAAACATTGAAAAGATGACTTGATATAGTTACAACAATCACATCACATTTGTAAAC
The DNA here is from genome assembly GCF_000732505.1 of Cyprinodon variegatus. Taxonomy (NCBI): domain Eukaryota; kingdom Metazoa; phylum Chordata; class Actinopteri; order Cyprinodontiformes; family Cyprinodontidae; genus Cyprinodon; species Cyprinodon variegatus. The sequence continues at coordinate 3,598,723 of NW_015150454.1, read as the reverse complement.
GTGGCTTGATTGGACCCAAACGCCAGCTATAGAGCCCATCTAACAATAACAATAACAGAAAAGCAGATAATAAATTTTATGCAATATTTTATGCAATATTTTTTCATGTACACAACAAAGCTATTTTATCGTTTTGTTATATCATTTTGTTTGATTGATAAAGTATCAGGAGGTGAAAATTAACTTACTATATCTTAGACTAAAGTGAATATAATATTTATGTTAAATTATCTTTATAATTTTGCCGAATTTAGTTAACAAGTTTATCAAAAATCGGTAAAATTGGATCAGTTTGTTTCATTTGTGTAAAATGGCACAGATCTCATTGACATTTTAACAATTTTATTTCTAAAGACATTTTTATTTGCTTTGGAACTTTATTTTTGTTTTTTTCGATTTGATCTCAAAATCCTTTTTTTCCTTTTACATTTTCAAAAATGAAAATCAAGGGTCTATATTCCCTTAAAAATAAACATGTCTTTCAAAAACAATATGACATATTTTAGTGGAATCTAATGTAAGCAATCGAAAAAAGGATTGTCGCATAAGGTTTAAAATACAACCACTACAAAACATCTAGACAAAACAATTTAAGATGATGAGATAATCTAAATTTCTACCCAGTGGCTGTGACACACTGAGCTGATCTGGCTCTGAGGAAAGTAGATTTATCTGGATTGTTGGAGGAAGAACACAAAGACCAATGGAGCAGACAGATCTCTGCATCTGTCATCACATCTTCCTAATTTGAGCTTGGTTTGGTGATTGTGTAATAGCCTGTGTCCATCTGGGATGGGTTTGTTATCACTTATTTCCTAAAGCCTTGAGGTGTTTAGAAGCACTTAGCTTATAAACCAAGAATCCTTTCCACGTGGCGGCGCTAGAAACACTAAT
>NW_015150454.1:3580586-3597462 GCF_000732505.1 Cyprinodon variegatus | reverse complement strand
ATTTGTATTATCTTCATTTTTGTACAGATTACATTGTGGTGCTCTTACATTGACATGGGGTTAATAAGACACAACTGAACGAAATTGAACTCCAAATTGCCTCTTTTGTTGGCAGAATAAATTTTGCTTGTGTGGAAGTTCAACCGAGAGCAGATTCTGACGGGGCGGCGCCATGGATGGAGCGGGTGGAGGAAACAACCTATCAAGATCTCACCAAAGCTCTAGCTGGGAGCGCTGAAACTCTTGGCAGTTGGTTCTTCAGTCCGCTTATTAAGGGAATGGATCAAGCTGACCGCCAATAATTTAAAGAAGCAGAAAATCAAATCAGCGAGAGCTGGCTTCGCTTTGGAACCGCTGATCTCTTCATGCCACCACATGAATCGCGGGGCAGAGTTTGGACATACGTTCTTGTACTCTTACACTGCATCATGGCATCAAAATTTTCACCATTCTTAATCAAAGACATTCTTACTGGCATTGATGTTCCTCTTAAGAAACCCAACAGTACAGCTACTGAAGAGCTTCACGCACTTGCGCGCAATTTACGCACTGGCTTTGACAGCGCCATACAGCAAAGCCTTTCTCCTGGTATACGCGTGTCTCAAAGCCACCGATCCAACAGCTGCAGGGCAGAGAGAGGGGTTGTGACTCAATTTGGAGAAGGTAAGGTTTAAATTTACAATTTCCTATATTTCATTTTTTTTTAATAAATGCATTTAAATCATATTAATTTTAATTGTTTGCTGATATGTGTACCTATGTTAAAAATACTAAAATCCAAAAAACATGACAGCATGCATTTGTCATTTAAGTTTACACCCTTGTTTGGATTTAATATGTGCAGAAAAAATACAAATGTTGAGAAATATGTATAGAGTATGTGTGTAATATAAATTTGAAACACAATATATGAGTTGTTTTAAAGCATACTGTGATTTTTTTTTTTATTATTTAGATGTATTACTTTATTTTTTAAATATATGCTTCATATAGGCTTATTTGCTTTTTTTCACTTTTTAATGTGGGGGGAATAAAAAGTTTGTTGATTATGTGCCTCAGAGTGTGCCAAAGCGGAGTGTGTGGAGCAGGATACGCGGCAGAGGATCCAAGTGGATTCAGGAAAAAAAGGGGCCCACCTCCACCACGGCGGAGAGGCGCTCAGCTGCTCCCACGAGCAGCGCCGCTCCACGCAGGTTGCCAAGAAGCGTTCCAGAGCGGCCTTTTCCCACACGCAGATCCACGAGCTGGAGCGCCGATTCAGCACCCAGAGGTACCTCTCTGGTCCCGAGCGGGCAGAACTAGCCTGCACCCTGAAGCTTACAGAGACCCAGGTGAAAATCTGGTTCCAGAACCGGAGATACAAAACGAAACGGCGCCAGTTGGCAACAGAACTGACAGCGCTGAGCTCTCCAAAGACTGTAGCGGTTAAAGTGCTGATGAGAAACGAGCAAAAGCATTGGATTCCAGGCAGTGGAGCACAGTTTCCCATGACTGTTCCAATATACCACGGCTATCAGTACCACCCCTACTCACATCAGTGGTACCAGCCACACAGCATTGGCAGGAGGTTGGGTGGAGGAATGTTCTGATGTCCCATAAAACACAAAGATCAATAAATTACACAGAGACGTGTGCATTTTGTAGTGTGTTTGACGCTTTTCTGTAAAATGACAGCCTACTCCAAATTGAATGCATAGTATTAATTAAAATTATGAACGTTTAATTTAGCATTTGGCATGCAGTTGGACAAAGATTGTTTAAGAATGAACTATTAAGTTTTATTCCTGCAGAGGGACAAACTGAAAGAAATGTTAGGGCAGAAAAACCTTAGCCAAGAGCTTCTAACAAAAAGAGATATTCAGATATAATGTAGTGACTAAGCAGGAACAGGGATGACAAGCCGCTAGTCCATCTTTGAAAGGAGCTTATATACATGACTGTGTGAGAGAGCAGGAGAACGATACCAACAATAGGCAAACTCCATGCAGAAAGACCCAATACTGGAATTTAAGCATTGTTGGTGCAAAACAACAGTGCTAAAAGCTGCATCACCATGCAACCTACCTCAAAATGAATAATACAAAACTTACCATGTAAAGGGGTTACACTTCAGTTTATATTTATTATTATGCATTACCCTACTACAAGATGATGTTTTATTGTTTTTACTCAATCGTCCTCTGTAAAACCCCTTTTCTGACTCTTCAAAACCAACAAAATTGTGCATGAACAACAAAGACTGATATTTTTAGATTTTGGTTTCCAAATGGTTGTTGATATCCATATCTTGCTGACTCAATCATATATTATCTTGAATCTTACTTTTAATGATTTTTTTTATACATCCCAATGTGTGCAAATTTTATATTTTAGTTATTTTGCTGTTGTGTGCTTCAGATGAATCAGACAGGCTAAATAGACCATGTTGCACCACTCTGCTCCCCCCTATCTGTAAAGCACACATTATTCATTGTTTGGCTTCCAGTAAAATACCCACATGTTGAAGGAATTGGAACAACGACCACAACTGATATGGAAATAAAACATCATTCCTACTCAAGTGGAAAAGTGTATCCTGAACTCAGCCTTGTTTTGTTTAGTAGTCAGGAGGTGTTATTCAGTAAGATATTGTGACATTGCATAATTTTACTAAATAACTACTTCAGAGTCTTTCACTCCTACACAGCAAAGCTTTTCAGATTTTGCATTGCAATAACAAACTGCAATTTGTTTATTGGGAATTTTTCAAGAGAAAGAACGATATAGCACATCACTTTGAAGTGGAAGGTGAAGGATGCATGTTTCTTTTAGCTGATTTACAAAGAAAAAAAAAACTGAGAAGTGTGAAATGCCTTTGTAGATTTTATTATTTTGCAACAGGACCTGCTGCTGATGCTTCTGAATCTCTCTCAGTAAGGAGGAGGAAAAATGAGTTGTGGGAAAAGCTGTTTTAGGCATCCTTGATAATGGATGTGTTTCTGTGGATTCAGCACATGTTAAGGATCTCTTTCAGGAAAGAAAAAAAGGGAATAAGTGATTTTGATGAACATTTTTAGGATCCTGTTGGGCTGCTATTGTTTACAGGCCCTTTAGCTCTAAAACAGGATGAGAAGCAGTGGGTTAAATAACATGCATGTAAAATATAACCAGATGTGGGATAGAATTCCTTCCTGTTTAGGCCTCAGAGAAGGTAAATCTGTTCCTGTGCTTTTCTTGACAACAGTGGTGTTTTTTGTTTTAATCTTATTTTATTATTTTTTAGTGTGGATCAGATCACCAGAGATATTAACTCAGACAAACTCTTCATTGATAAACCTTCTGAAGCCCTCTGCAAAATGTTGTTTGCTGCCCCACTTACTCCCAAGATTGACTGTCACCAGTGATGACAATAGTTGTGTACCCTGTGTAATAAACAATTTGGTCTGTGCTAGTAGTTGCAGTGCATAAGCAGACAAACCCTTAGTTATGCCCAAAGATGGTCCTCAAGGGCTGCTGTCCTGCAGGTTTTAGAGGTTTCCCTTCTTAAGCACAGCTGAAAAGATCAGAATGAGTTGTGCTGAATCCGGGAAACCTCTAAAACCTGCAGGACAGTGGCCCTTCAGGACCAACTTTGGGCATGCCTGCAAGTTAGGAACTCAGAACACATCCTTAATATTTGTTCATGGTGACTGATCTAGACATTCAACTGCCCACCTTAAATATCTGCTTATTATGCCAAGAAACTCAGGACCAGATAATAGATACTCAAGTATATCAACGTGCCTCAGCATTTCCACCATCTGTTACTAGCTTGGACAACTGCATTAAACACTGAGAGAAAATCAATGGATTTTATGTTTAATGTTAAATGTAATGTTGTGAATAACAATAAAACATATAATAACCTAACCTAATTTAACATAATTATTAGGCTTAAACTACATCTTCCACCTGAGCTTTGGATCATAGTTTTCATTGGTCTCTTGGCTGCCTCTCTAATCAAAGCTCTCTAGGATTTTGTTCCCCGAATGTAGATTGAAATGTGATGTATATATTCAGTGTTTTTTTTTTTTTATAATATTTTCTAACCTGTCTAAAATGCTATTTGGTTACTTATGTGGCTCCTCACAGAACAGTGCATGGCAAGAACTACATTTTACAGATTACTTAGTTGATTTCTGCCTGTTTGTTACACTACTTTTTATGATGGAGTATTAGAATAAAATAATCTGAATGTATAGTTTTAGTTGTAAAAGATAATCAAATATTGTTCTTCTATCATATCAAATCCCCATGAAACAAACTGAAGTCTGTTGTAACGTGACAATATGGGGAAAAAAAAGTTTAACCGATAGAAATACTTTTTGCAAAGGACTTTATACACATGGAGAAAGCAAACATTCCTCTGCATTTTTTGCAGCAGTAGATATTAAAAGTTTTTTTAGCAAAGGGATTTAGTTATTACAGTAATGCAAAGGAGAAAGGGATCATGTTGGAGAGCAGTTTGTCAACCTGTCACCAAGGAATTAACTTCAACGTGATATTTTGCAACACTTTGCATGCAGACAGAGTTTGTTTTTAGAGGGATATTAATCTGCTTTTAAAGTCAGGAGGGCATGGAAGGTCATAAATTTTAATATGTTTTACACTTTAGGTATTCTGCTTTGTTTATCATTTTACTTTTACATGTTTAGTTGCTTTAGTTGAAGAATTTATTTCACAAGAATTAATTTCACTAGTTCTTGCTGAAATATTTCATGGACATTTTTAGGGTTTAAAGGTTTCATCATAGTGCCAATTTACTGTTACTGAGCATACAAAAAATGATAACCTTGTATATGTGTCATTACAGTTTATTTTCCTTTTTTGAAAAGGAATTAAGTAAAATTTAGGAGCTCTGCCTATATGATTTGTGCAACTATGATACAAGTGAATGGTGGCTGGAAGAATTAGGTAACAGTAATAAGACATTCCGAGATCCACTAATGCATTTGTCCTTGTTCTTTTTTGTGTTGATTTTAGCTCCAGTTCAGATTCCAGTGTAAAGATCAAAAACATTGGGCTGAAGAAAATATCAGAACACAAATAAAAAAAACGTGCACTATACTAATAAAAACAGACAATTCCACAGTTAATACTCCATTATAACTCCTTTGTATATGTTGTTAAGTTAGCCGCCCCAACCCTCTGTAGCCAGATTCAAAAGAAATAGTCTGACAAAGCATTACGTTTAAATTGGCAATGTTGGTCTTAGAATGAGTGAAGACTGACATGAAATGTCTTTGGAGTCAAAAGATAAGAAAGTCTGCAAGTAAATGTGTTTGTCATCGTTTTGTTTTTCATGCATGACATATGCTTGTCCTCTGTAGCAATGCAATTATTCAAATGCACTTCCAGCTTATAAACACAACCATCACTTGGTTGATATCAGATAGCACTGACTTTGTGATTGTATTTGCATGGTAATAGGCTGGCAAGGCTGAAGAACACTTGTCCAGCCTGCATTAAGTACTTCTTGATGCCTACATTTTAATGACATCCTTCAATACCCAACATTTAATACACTTTTGTGATTAAAGAAGTATTTTTGAATTAAATTGAATAAAACTTATTGAGACTAAAATCATTTGCTCTAAAAAGTAAATCATAATGGAGTGAGACTGGTATTTCCAACTCTTTTCCATAAAAGAGGGAAAAGATTATTCATCACGAGTCTGAAAAATGTAATAAAAGATTAAGTGTTCAGTGCTCAGAGCTCAGTCATTCAGCTGCAGGTTGTATATCAGTTCAGGCATCACTGGTGAGCATGGACCACACCTTTTAATGCATCACATTTTCTTTAAGCTTCATTTAATCTAATCTGGCAAAGATAAAAGATCTTACTGTAAAACTTCATTCCAGTTAAGCTGGTTTACTGTGATTCCATCAGGGGTCACAGCACTGTCAGCGCTAACTGTCTCTGCACAGGAATGTGCTTCAGCAAGTACTCAAAAAAACATAACTTGTGTTTAAATGTGTATGTAGTTCATGTCTACAATTTTTGCGTTGCACTTCATTTTTCAGTGCAACAAGGAAGCAGAGAGAGAAGAGGAATATGGATATAAAGCTTTGAACAAAATGTTTTTTTTTTGGTCCTTTGAATTCTCCAAACTAGGTTGAGCAACTTATAAAAAACAACAAGTATTAAAAGGCAGATTTGAACAATGAGTATTAAAACCAGTGGAAACAAGTAATATCCTGTTGTCTTTGTGTGTCTAAAGATTTCTCAGCTAAGATAAAGGCTTGCAGGGTGGGGCGACCTCTCTGCTCTGCAACACAGGAATGACGTTCCCCACCTAATCCACGCTTGGCTGTACTTTCAAGATACACATCTATTGATTGAGTATCCTCACATGTCACCTGAGCAGCAGTAGAGCATTAATTCCCAATGCACCCTTTGTTGCAGTAATATATTTTCAGGGGAGCTCATTTTAATGTAGGATTACACATAAGGGCAGAGGCTGCTAGCCTAAATTAAATGATTAAGAGCTCACACGACTGAGTGAGAATCTAGTCATAAAAAGTGTTTGAACTATGACTACTTAAAATTCATAGCATCAGAAACCTATAGATGTTTTGAATGTATATAGTGCAGCAGTGAGTGTTTCTGTTGTGCCTATGCTGGCCCTATGCAGATGGAGGCCAAGTCTTTGGAAAAAGAGGGGTGACAGTAAATACTTCTGTTTAAAGTCATATCTGCATCCTTTGGACCCACAGATACATGCACACACACGCACACACACACACTTCACAAATAATCCCACCCAGAGAACTCTCTGGGCTAGTTCTACAAACTATTAGCAGATAGCATCACTGAATGTCGGAATGTAAACATTTACAGTAAAGCTAAAAGACATCAACTCCCCCCAGGGAGGAGACGCATCCATCACACAGCGAACCACATCAGCGCTTATAAGCTCTCCTGGTTTCAAAAGGAATCAGACATCCCACCTTTCTGCACAATTTAATGGGATTTCATGTAATCAGCGCTTATTGTCCTGTTTGACATGTTGGTGATGTTGCTTCAATGTAATTCAGCAGCCATGTAAAAAGAGTTTTATCATTTATAATACATTTCATATCAGGGAAGTTAAATTAGACACAGAAAACTAGGTGTCCTGGTCACCGTTTAAAGACACAGGGATTATATCTCTCTAAGAATAGAGGAAAAATTATCAGAGGAAAAAGAGACGAGCCCACCAACAACTTCTAATAAATGCATCAATATATGCTGCAGGGAAGAAGCATTCTGCGTTGTTGTGCAGTAAGTTGAGTCTGGTTAGATTCGTATTTGACCAGCTTTTATGTTTTAGAGTGTTTAAATTGAATCCCGTTTTTTATTTTTTATTTTATTAAACATTATATTTATGCTTTTTCCATATGATCAAAAAACACACAGCAGCTCAACATATCGAAATGGGCTGAAAAGACCCATGGCTTTCTTTATTAGCAATGAAAATCCCAAAAAAAATTATTGTTCTTTATTAATAAGAATCACTTTTGCTGCATTTAGAATTTTTTACATGTTTTTCTACCAGCTTTGACTATATGGAGATGGATTTTTTGTCCCATTCTTTTATGACAGATAGCTAACTGTCAGTCGGACTGGACAAATAGTCTCTTGTCACAACTTCTGAAATGGTTTCAGGTCGGGACCTGTACTTGGTTTTTTATCACCTCAATAAGATTTTACTGCCGTACAACTGGTGCACAAGCATATTTTCCTCAAGAATTTTCCCAGAATTTCCATTTTCCCACCAACTCTGACCAGCTTTCCTTTTCGTGCTGAATAAGGGCTACTGGAAACAGCTGCTTCCAACTTCATGTTAAAGATGATTCGTCCAATGGTGTGCATAGTTACTATTATTTTATTTTATTTTAAGAAGGACTGTTAAAACTTTAACTATGAGTCATTTTAAAGGCGTTAATGTCAGCTCTATTAAAAAACAACAGTGTACAAAGTGAGCAATTTATAACAATCTTTTCTTTTCTCAATTTATATATTTTACTTCCATCAAGAGCAGCTGATTGATCTTCAACTGTTTGATTAGACTGTTTGCCTTTAAAACAGGTCACAAGAATTGTGGTCCACTATTCTTTGTAGAATCTATGTATCATTGCTCATGTGGAGGAGTTTTGGCTTGAACAGCCATTTTCAAGGTTATGCAGCAGCATTTCTCACAGATTTAATTTGGGACTTTGACAAAGCCAGGTGGAGTAGGAGGTGGATTTGTTGCTGAGCTTTGGATCACTGTCCTACTGAAGAAGTCATTGAACCTGAGACCAGAAACTGATTGCCAGGCATGTAAATTTTGGATACATAAAAATGAAGAAAAAAATGTGGGTGAATAAGTATGTGGAGAAATGGTCTAACAGTGTGGAGATTTTTTTTCTATACTGTCAAACGATGGAGATGAGCAATTATTTAAGTTGTAGCATTTCTTTCTTTGACCCCTCATCAGCCTCACATCTCTCACACACATGCTCAGACAGACACTAACTCCTCCAGAGCAGGCCAGGGAAATCCAAATGTTTTAATTAGTGGTGATAAGCAGAGGCAGAAAAAGCACCCAGCCCTTCTGACCCACACATACAAACACAGACATCTTCTATCAGACTGCTGATAATGCAGCTACTCAGTCCCCACTTACAGCCTCTCGAACTTCCCTCTAACTCCTACACATCCTCTGCAGGAGACTTATCACTGCAGTGTAAAACAGCAGTGACCAATACAGTTTTTTATTCTCCTGTCTCCTACTTATTGGTTGGATAAAATCAAGCAGGAAGCTCTTATGTTTAACACTTAGCCTCATATTTTAATACCACATTGATAACTAACAGTTCAAATGACTAAACAACTACAGGGTAACAATGAGAGCAGCAAAGCGCCCCCACCTTGAACCAGTACTATTCCAGTTTGAGATTAAGGTGTGTTTATTTTTTGAAACGCTCTTACAGAGAGAATACAGTAGAAACTGTAGATTTTTCTGAGAAGTGACTGGAAGATAAAATCACTTTTTAAAAGAGCGATTTCTAGATAGTCTGCTTCTTCTTCTTATATTCCGTAAAAGTTCAAAAATGATAATTCTTCTTAGCTGTAGCCAGGAATTAAAATAATTAACATTAAAACGCTGCACAATCAGGCTAGTTTCATTTAACCCTTTATAGGACAAGTTACTGTTTTTGATCATTTGCATGCCCCTTAGAAATGGAGTCCCCTCCGTCCCTCAGTGAGGTCTAGAAGCACTAGGTCTATATCCAGCTATTCAGCAAAGATACTGCTACATGGCTGTACATTTTATTTTGGCATTTGACCAGTTAGATGATCCCTTGAATGATATATTGCCTGCTGTAAATTAAGTTGGAAAAAAGAATAACAAGAAAAAAAGGTAAAAAGGTAATTGAAGTTAGAAAGTTAGTAAATCTAAAGTGTTAATAAGCCTCTAAGGTTATGTTGTACCAAAAAAAATTGTTTCTTTTACTCTCAGAGTGTTTTTCATGAATTTCTTCTAGAAACACTATTATAACACACTGTTATTTTTCTTAATATATTCCGGCAAGTTGGCGTTTCTTGTTATCACATTGACATTAGTTTTTCCCATCAAAAGATTGATACCTTTTGAATGTTACAAAGATAATAAGGTATTGTCCTGGATTCCAATAACACACTACAAAAATGATCTAAAAATGAGTGAAAATGTCTTAAAATAAGTGTATTTACCCTTAATTTGAGTAGGTAAATAGGAAAATCTCCCAGTGGATGGAGCATTTTTATTCTTAAAATCAGATTATTTGATATTATGCACTTGAAATAGGAGACTGCACTTCTTTTAAATTATTTCTTATTCCATTTGCAAAGTGTCTCACTTACCTGCTCAATTCAAGAAAAATATCTAAATAAGTTAGATATTTCATTGAGTGCCCTATAAAGGGTTAATTACTTAATAGGTGCTTTATTTTATTTAAATGTTTTTGTTTTGTTGTAACCAGTTTTTGCTGTCTGGAGCTGGAAGGCATGAGTCGTTAAGGAAAGTTTGACAGGAAGCAAAGACAGCTTTCTTTTCAAGATCAAGTTCAAAGGGCAGGAGCCCTTTTTTTCTTCCTCAGTGTCCCTGACTGCACCTGTGGTGCCCCAACACACACTTACACACACACACACACACACACCCACGCAGGAGAGCATGCTTGCAAATGCATGGAAGATATCTCTCCAATGACAGATATCTTAAGGTTTTTGGTGTCCAGCTACAGGCGTATAAAACATTAAGTCTGTCTTTGCATTTGCATATGCACTAAAGGAAGCATGTCTATGATGATTTTGTGACCTCGCATAGCTTTAAAAGGAAACTGTCACAACAGATGAAAACTAGGAGGGAAAGTGCTGGACACCTGTAATTATCAGCAACAATGCTGCAGTTCATCAGAATGTGACAGGGCCTCGCACCCTCAGGCTTTGGGCTGTAGGAGTTCCTCTGTGTACATTTTTGTGTCTTTTGCTTTGATCATGATGCAGTAAATTTCCAATTGAAGGATGCTCCTCGGGCAACAAAGATATTTTCGCCTTAGTACATCCAGACCGCTTCTGAACTCTTCTTCTCTCCCTTTTTTTATCTTAATAGAAGCTCTTATGAAAATATGAATACTGTTCGTGCTGGATGTCGTTTTGTCTTCTCTGCCTCATTAGTTAGGGTATCTTGCTATAAATATGGGATATAAAGGATTTCAATTCAAAGCAAGTCTTGCAGGATCTTTTATTGCTCAGGAAATAGGAAGATTCTTCCTTCTAGCTAACATAATTTACAAAGCCAGCCTAACAACTCAAAATAGTTCTGTATCTTACATTAAAAACGCTAGTATCTCATCACTCACTGTTTTTCTTTTTCCCACAGACAAATGGCTGGATGAGTGTGCCTGTTTACAAAGTTACAATTCATTGTGTCAGTGATCATCTGGTATCCTTGGCGTTTGTGGGAAGAATCCTCCTCCAAGCTTGTTCTCTTAAGTGATGACAGGAGCTGAATCTCCCCCACATCCAAATTTTTCACAGCACAACTGTGGGAGACATTAAAGTACAACTGCAATAGTGCGATAGAATGAAAAATAAAAAAAACAGCAGAGAATCATCTTTCAACTCTTCAATATAGTAAATGTTATAACAAAATATTTTTCTAAGATGTTTCCAGTTCTATGCATTGTTCCTCATCCCTCATGGCAGAGCATAGGGCACTGCAAACAGACCTCTTGGCTTTGTCTCTTAAGTCCAATAATTATACAATTTAAAGACGACCCTGACTGGATTTTAATCTAATAAATCAGTTAGAATGAACTAAGTAAAAGTAGTTCAGTAATGAAGGCAATTCTGACAGTTTTTTGCAATATGTAGGTTTAGTTAAATCTTTTTTTGAGTTTCCTCCCACAGTTAGGAGTTCAGAGCTATGCAGTTACTGAGACCCGATGGTGATGTGCGACATCTTGATCTTTAAGAACTGCAAAGTTGTGGCTTTTCAGAAGAAAGGCGTATGGAAAGAAGTCTAGCAAAATATTCACACCACTTGAATGTTTTCATTCCTCCTTATGAATGGTTATAACCAGCAAAGTCAATTGACAGACTTTAACATATATGTATCTATAGAGAAACAAAACAACATAGCACACAAGTATAGGTTGGAAATAAAATTTATATATTTTCAATATTCTATGAATAAAAACCTAAATTGGTAAGATTCATTTTTATTCAGTACTCCTTTGTACCTCTTATGGAAATGCTGTGTAATCCATTTATTTTATTGTATTGGATAGATAAGTTCCCCTCTGCATTATTTTACACAACTGTGACTCCAGTTTTTTATTCTACACACTGTTCAGAGAAAAAAAAAAGTCCTTATAGCAGGCTTAACTTGTAAAACAAGCTAAAGTACTGAATGTTTATCCTGGAGTGAAATATACCAAGATGTAGTCATCAACCTGAGCTCAGAGGTTGAACAAAGAAAGCCTTTTCTGAAAATAAACTTAAAAGCTGGCATCTCTTACCGTATTGCAAGAGAAGAATTTCTGGAACCATTTGGGTGAATCCTAATGCAAAAGCACAGGGGAGACTAACAGGAGTTATTCTGTTCATGAAAAATGGTGTTTTTCAAAACAGCAAAAAGCAGAGGAGCTAACAGAGACCCAGAGGGGCAGCCTGTGGGAGTGGGACTTGAACTCAGAACCTCAGGATTCCAAGCTCTATGCCCTAACCACTAGGCCACCAGTCCCCCGAAGCATCACTAAGGAATTAGACAGAACTACTATATTTTCTGTGACTGCAGAACATCGGCGTAGTAAAAAAGTTGAATTTCATCACAGAAAACTGGCTCTCTGCATCTAATGGCACACTACCTAGAAAAGCTGCACTTGCAGGGATTAATTTTAACCAATTTAAGTATTAGGCTATAAAAATATTAGGCTATAATAAGGATTCCCAAGAACATAATGCTCTCTAAAGAAAATAACGATTCTGATGTTGTGAAGCAGTTTGAAATGTCTCATAATCAGATTTGATCAACTTTAAACTAAAATATGCAATTTTAAATCCTCACAAAGATAATCTAATTTCAGTTTTACACTACAGCAGCTTAAGGTATTACAGCGACAGCTTCTTTATTCAGTAGTACCCCAAAAGAGCTGAGAATCATAGTCGGCATGTGTGAGAGTTCCCTGACTACTTATGTCAATGGTTGGTATTCACACCCAATCCATCAACTTCTGACCTTGGGAAAAATGGATAACAGTTTTTTGGCACAATCCTGTTTCACTCCATAATTTAATCTGAGAGGCCCAGTCCCAGAATAAGTTATGGAAGGCTAAGATACAAAGATACATCTAAGAGGAGAAAGCACGGAGGAGGAGAGAAAATGAACAAATGAGGAGAGAAAGGGAGTGCCTGGGAGATATTTGGTCCCATTTGTTAGGTCTTAGTGAGAGTGTTTGTGTGCGAACACCCAGGTGCTTCTGTAAGTGTCTTTAAATGCAGGCTTGAGATTCAAAACACCGGTTTATAATATTACACTACAGGGAGTGTGCGTGTGTTTCCTGTTCTTTGGAAAAACTGGCTAAGGCACTGCTGGACTGAAAGGGACACTTAGTATATTGGATTAAGAACAATAGTATGCATTTGGGTGTTACAGTATGTAATTGTCCTACTCAAGCCAAATTAAAAGGGTCTTGGAAATATATCAATATGCATGAGAAAACAACTCTAAAATTGAAGCAGTGATCACTGGAACAAATACAATAATTTAGTATAAGAGAAATTATGATTAAAAGAAAAACTCTTAATTACTCATTTTATTATTTGTTCAATATCATTTTTTTTTGCTTTGAAGTGTATTAAAAAAAATAAAAGGATGTCTGAGCATTTTCATAGCGCTTAGGATTGCTTTAGTTTGATTTAAGGAATTATAAGCAATGTTGAAAGGACAAATTCATTGATACTTAAAGGGCAAAAAAGCTTCAGCATAGATCAAAATTAATAGAGAATATATTCCTCCTTGCTTGCAGGAATATCAAGCCTGAAGCTCAACTTTCCACCGACACTGAGAAGAAACACAGAGGATGATTGCAGAGGTTTTTATATGTGATGTCATTACTGCGTACTGCAGACACATTTTCTACAAAATTTATATATATAAATTTACTGCTAATCTGTTTTTCACATTTACAGTATTAATTTATTTCTTTTAAATGTGTAAATTGTAAGTTACCTTTTTATATCCTGCTTTTAATCCAAAAACGTTTAAGTTTTACTTAATTCTTTATGGACTCCTTATGTGCATCTGCATTTTTTTCTGCTGATACCTGACCAGGCAGATTTAAAGATAAAACTAGAATGGGAGACAAAAAGTACTTTCCTTCTACATTTTCTTAGAAATGTCTCTCCTCATTGATGTTAAATAGTGTATTCAAAGAGAAGAGGGTTACAATTAACCTCTTCATGCTTTCAGACAGTGAGAGCAGGTCCTATCTGTTTAAACAGCTGTTTTCCTTGACAAACATTGCTGTGAAGCCATGTTGTGTATAAAGGCAGGTTAGGAGGAGCTGTCACTCCTCGCTATAGTCTGTAAAGAGCATTAATTGTGTTACTCTGAAACGTGAAGTGATTTTCAAACCATGCCATCTTTTCAGAGATGGCTATGATTCTTAAACACACCTTCCAGTTCATTACTCCCAGTTTTATTTTCCCTATCAAAGTGTCCTTAGTCATGCATCATTTGCAGAATTCCAAAGCATCACTCTTGCAGTTGTTTGGATGCAGGCTGTGCACCTTGTGGTTCAAGAGCCTTTTTTTTCCAAGTCTAAAGGGTCAAAGTTGAAATCTGCACCTGTGCTAAAGACAAAACAACTGTACCTGCCTCAAATGATTAACAAAAGACTGCAGACAGACTACCGGGAAACAAAATGTCAGCTTTAGAACAAATGGAGCTTCCACTGGGCTGGAGCTGTAAATTTCTATGATCTTTAAACAATTTCTTTTAGGAACTGGTTTAAATTGCAGCCATAAAATATATCTCAGGAGTTGTAACAAAGTGATCTTCATTAGTGCCTGAAAAGTATTATTACTATTACTTTAGTAGTTCCTTTGAAAGTTAATGTTAAACAGATTTCAATAATGCTAATTGTTTGCACAGGAACTTTGAATTACTTACTGCATACTTGATGTAATGACTAGCATGTTGCTTTTAGTTTAATGCCATGCACTGACATGCTCCTCATGCAGGCAGCAGTTGCGGTGAGAAATGTAATAACTTGGAACAAGTAAGGTTTCCTATTTTGTATGAGGAAATGTTTTTGTGATAAAATCCTGTTAGGATGATTAATCAAAGGGGTTTGAGCCTAGAGATAAATTAAAGGCTTCAAAAGGGGCCATGGGTTTTTTGTTGTTTTTATAAAGGTTCGGTTTTAAGATACAACTTAATCAATATTAAGTTATAAAATGCATCTTTTTGTATAGTTATAATGTACATATAGACATGGAAAAGAGGACTACGGATTGTGGGATGATGGAATTTCAAAAACCTGGCACTCAACAATATTTTCATTTTTCCTGTTGCATGGTGTGACATGTTCATTACCCATGGAGCTAAGCTAAATATATCTTTATGGATAAATAAACTACTGTGTCTTTCATAGTACTCTGGACCAGCCTTCATCTGCACTATATATCCAGCCATGAAAACTCAGAGAATAAATG
Organism: Cyprinodon variegatus; assembly: GCF_000732505.1. NCBI lineage: Eukaryota > Metazoa > Chordata > Actinopteri > Cyprinodontiformes > Cyprinodontidae > Cyprinodon > Cyprinodon variegatus. The sequence continues at coordinate 3,582,215 of NW_015150454.1, read as the reverse complement.
CATCATATTTAATAACAAAAAAGGAGAAAATTTCTCTATGTTGATCTTTGAGCAGAGCTCCACTGCTGAGGTTTTATTCAGCCTGTGCAATTCAGTGTCAAAAAAAAGTCAGACATCAGCCAGTAAGAATAACAGCTTCAAGTTATGAAAGTGAAATGTTATGTGATCGGGTCATCTTGTGGTTGCAGTAAATACACAACTTTCTCACAGCTGCTGAGAACAAACATTTAACCTCAGTAGTTTACAGACTGAAAGAAAAGTAAATCAATCAGTACGTATTACAGCAGTAAGGAAAAGGAAAAATACATTCAATCTAAGCTTTGAATCAAATGATTACCCATAATAAACAAACATAAGGTTGAACTTTAAAGGGTATTTCTCCAACAGGTTGTTCATAGTTGTTTTTTTTTTTTTTACTATGACATAAGAAATAGGTGAAATAAAGATTAATTTGTAGCTTGAAATATCAAACAGTGGATTCCTGTTGTTCAAAATAGCTCTGGGAATCTCCTTCACTGATCAATAAATTTGTAGGTTATTCTATAATAGTCTCCAAGAAAGTAATTGATTGAGGTAAGTGATTAAGAACTGATTTTAACTTAGTCTTATATAACAATTTGAGGGATTTTTTCTCAGGTTTAGGATGCTTGTCCCAAAAAACTGAATAATTTGTATTGTAGATTCAACTGAGGTTTTTTTTTTTTTTTGCAGCTTGATCTAGTTTATTTAATGAAATTGAAGCAGAAAGATTAAGGTTCATGACACCAAAGCCCAGACGTGACTGCCACCTGCTGGTTATGCATGTGTTTTCTGCTCTAATGCAGTTACTTTTAAATGATGAAGCTATATACTACCATGAAAATGTTGTTTCCTATGCTGAAATGTTTAGAGGGTTTAAAACTACAAGTGTCTTTCTTAACTGCCCTGTCTGAGAAGGTTCGGACAACTGAGGCATGTTTAGTCTAGTTTAATGTGCGTATGTGGCCACAGCCTTGCCAGATGTTTAAGAGGTGATGAAACTGACATGAAACCTACACCTCAGCCTTCATATGCTGAACTTTCATATTGTTGTGCTGGTGCTTGGTAAGTCCATATTTAAAGAACTCATACACCGACCAGCTAATGGCTGTGGAGGGCATCTGATAGATGACCCTAGCTTGGACTCCTCTAAAGAAGCCCTGCAGGCCGCCCAGCCTGTACACTGTCCTGAAGGCATGGACCAAGCCTGAGATGCGTATGTGGGCTCCTTGGCTTTGGCCGGAGGAGCGGAGAGTGTGGAACTCCTGGGTGTTGAGGAGGGTCTTGCAGACGTCCAGTGGCGTTGTTGCTGCCGCTGCGATCGCTCCGGCCAAGGCTCCTGACAGCATGTGGGATGACGGATTGTACAGTCTGTGGGGGTTGAGCTGCTCCTGGAGGTGCTCGTAGGTCATGAAGTGGAGCGCCTGGAAGGGCACGTTCATGGTGAGCTGTGTGGAGTAGCTGCGGTAAAAGGCAGCAGGACCCTCTCTTTGCCACACAGTGCGAACACAGTCCAACACGCCCCTGTAGGGGGACTTATACATCTGCATGCGCTGCTTCACCACTGGGAGCACGTGGATAGATGTGTTGATGAAGGAGAGGGCCAGGTAG
>NW_015150454.1:3552538-3580277 GCF_000732505.1 Cyprinodon variegatus | reverse complement strand
TTTAATTTAACAGGCTGCCAAAAGCAGCCATAGACCATTCTACCTTTCACTTTCTGTTAGAATAAAGGACCACCCATACTTTTTCCTGTGAGGGGTTAAGAGAAACAAACCAAAAAAAAAAAAAAAAAGGAATACAGGTGTCTACATCAGTGCAGCTTTAAGCAGGTAGAAACCAATTTATAATGGGGAGGGGCTTCAAAACAGACCCAGAGACTACAGGCTCTTTGCTGGACAGGTAAGGTAATTTAATATAACAGCAAAGTTATATTTGGCGTAAGTTAACGTGTCCCCTCCAGCAGAGAAGACTAGTTAGTTTATTATCCAATACTGGATGAGCTCCATTGCAGCAGTTATCAGCTCCTGTTTGTCTACTAAATGTTTTGACTACCGAGTGTCACTCATTCCCATCCTGATGAAGTGGTCGGCCCTCACACCTCTAGATAACAGACTTATGTTGGAACATTGTTCATAGACTTTAATTCAGTGTTTAACACCATCATCTGCCAGCAGCTTACCAACAAACTGGACCAGCTGGGATTCAGCACCTCGCTGTGCAACTGGCTGTTGGATTTTTCTGACAGTAAAGCAGCACCTTCATTCTGAACCTGCCCACAATGCACACGACTTTTCCACCTGCTAACCTGTGACTTCACACTAACAAATAGCTCCAACTTCATTAGATTTATAGGCGTCTATGTGGGTCTAATCAGACAGAGACAAAAGAAACGACAGGAGTGAGGTGGGAAGCCTGGCAGGATGATGCAGGGGCAACAGCCTCCTTTAAAATGTAGAGAAGACAAAGGAGACTGTTGTCGACCTGGAGACTTCACACACAGTATGCTCCTCTACACAACAATGGTGCAGCTGTGGAGAGGCCGAGGGGCACCAAGCTCCTGGGTCTTTATATCTAAGAAGATTTCTCCTGGTCCAGCAACACTGCATCACTGCCCAGGAAAGCTCAACAACATCTCTATTTTCAGCATAAGCTGAGAAGAACCAGAGCCCCCTCCTCAAATCATGCTCGGCTTTGACAGGGGCACTATTGAGGGCAATCTATGGAAAAAGAAAACATGATGGAAGAATCTCTAGTCAAGAAGATCACATATAACACTTTGGCTTGAATGTAAATCTACAAACAAAGATGGCACAGCATCCTAAAAAAAAAGCCATCCCAACAGAGTGATGGCAGCATTAAACTGCCTGAAGCTTTTTCATCAGATGTGGACTTGGAGGCACATTAGAGTACATGGGATAATAAAAACTCTTTAATACAGAGAAACAAATGAAAAAAAACTTTGGTTGTTTGGATAAAAGGATATTAATGAGGTAGAATGGCAAAGTCCAGAAATATATATAAGAATGTGGTTCACACAAAAACCTTCCTAACCGTTCCACACCAATCACATGCTTCCTTTAGTTTGTGTTGGTCTAGGACATACAATCTTAATAAAATACACAAACAGAAGTTGATGTTCTGTTATTTAGAAAACAACAGTATTTCACTCAGAGTTTGCTCAGACAGCTGCAGCCAACTCAACAGCTGCACAGGGGACTCCAGCCAGTGTCCTTCCTATGACATGTTTGGGCAGGTGGGTCAGAGAAAGCTGTGAAAAAAGGTGGGCGAGACCACCGGTTAGATGCCGACATGGAGGACAGTTCAAGGGGGCCTCGGCACCTGCAACTTTCCTCTGAAACTCAAAACTACTGTTTAATGAAAGAAAAAAAAAAACTCAAACCCAGTTAGAGACAACGTGCTTTAAAGATTTTTGCCCTTACCCTCAGCTGGGTTCATGGCTGCATCGTGAAGCAAAGTGGCGACACAACCAGCTGCTCCTGAAACACACACCGACAGACACACTTCTGCAGTTACCACACATGAAAACAAGAAAACCTAGCAATGATGAAAATATTTCACTTGCAACAAAACATGGACAGCATCTGCCCCTTAAAGTTTAGTTCTCTACACTTCAGCAAAACCACTAACCCTGAAAAACTGATGCACAGTTTGCAAATACAAACATAGGAGACACCTCCAATGGGGGCAAACCTGAGCAAAGAGTGACCCCTGGTGGACAAGCATTTTGGACAAACTCTAAAACGAAGCATTTAAGATGAGAAACCATTTACCCAGCCACTAACTAAACTGGAAACAAATTGCCTAAATTTACCCTGAACATGTAGAGCACTAAGCTTTGACTTGACCCACCGTGTTGAAATTTTCAACTCATAATAGTCTTGAACTCTTGTACAACTTTTTACCATTCTATAAATACAAAGGGGTGTTTTATGGTACCATTAGCCAAATGACTGTTAGCGCCTGGATGAATGGTATCACTTAGAGTCCTTTTCAGTTTCTCATAGGTCGCAAAATACAGAGCGTGTGCGGGTCCTGCGCCGACAGCTGTAGCATTCAGGCCTCTTAGCGGTCGCCAGACACCCTCAGCGGCTACAATCCGGCGAAGCGCGTCCATCACATTCTTGTAGCGGGCAGCGGGGTCAGGCTGGAGACTCTGCATTCTTGTCTGCAAAAGAAAGGTGGTCATATTTGTAAAAAAAAAAAAAAAAATCCACCTTTCATGCCATACCATAGGGATTTTTTTAAAAACAACTTTTTTAACATATTGACCTTGGATATAAATATTGTGTTACAAATGAATGATTAAAGTTGCTGTTTTTTTCAAAATATGGCAATACGAGTGCTTGATTAATAGCCTTCAGTGTGACTGAGAGGACAAATGTGGGAAATGAGGTTTGTGACACAGGGTGGGGTTCATGTTTGTGTACATGAATGATTGAATAGGAGGAAGTGTGCTGTTACAAGCTCTGGATCATGAGAGGACATACACTTTTTTCCTTTACATAGAACCTGAACTCTTTTTTTTTGGTTGTTCTAACAACATAGCTCTATGGACGCCGCATCAGTATGAAGCCAGCTATACGGCAGGTCATGGGTGTGAAACTCTTCAATAAATGAGTACATATTTAGCCCGCAGCCCTTTTACTCTTGCAAGTATTTTGAGCACGTAGATCAGCGTTTTTCAACCTTGGTCCTTAAGGCACCCTGCCATACATGAAGGTGATGCTTCCTAGCTTCAGCTGATTTCAATTGGTGACCGATAAACAGACTCTGAAGCAGAGAATTTTGAAGAATAGCAACCTAACTTCCAGCTGAAGAGTCAAACTTGCATAAACCCACAACAGAGCCATCCTAGGCCTGCTGTGCTCATCATTAGTGTTTAGGGGTTAAAGTTCATGTTAAAATCAAGGCACGGACTAGCATGAGATTCTCACAGTGCGATAACGTTGGTTACGATTTTTTATTTTTTTTACAACACAATCGTTTAAAACAAAAAATTACATTTTTATTAGGTGCTGATGCTTCAACCCATTATTGTTTGCACAACAATGAGTGGGGGAGGGGCAGCACTGCACTACAATATCCATCCAACAGCCTTAGAAATCTGAGGTCACTTTAGAAGTTATCTGGTCTCTCTTTAAATGACTTTAACCCACGTTTTTTGAAACTCCTAACAGAGGTCTGTTGGCTTCTGACTAGAAATAAAAACTACACTTGAAGCTCAGTCATGTGGTACAATCACGAGAGACAGTGACCCAGAAAGTTAGCATGACTGATGATCTAAAGACTCCTGCAAACAATCGGGTTTGTTGTGAAAAACTGCTTGACTGACCGGACCACACTGGTAATGTGGAAAACAGCAGTTTATCTGCAATGTGGAAGGCAGAAAACTACATAAACAGCAGAGTTTAAGGGGCTTTAGAAACAGGCCTGCAGGTAAAATGCACCCGTAATAATATGCTTCCTTTCTCAATTGCTCAGAATAGCAATATAACATGTTTGATATACTTTGAAATCAGCTTAATAAAAATCACCTGATTTTACAGTTGATAAAAACTTAATTTGAACCTTAAGTCCAGTTAAAAAGGCCAGTTGTTTGCACTGCTGGATCTTAAAAAGGTTTTAAGTAGAGCTTCACAATGTTAAAGAAAAGAGAGCAAAAAAAAAAAAAAAAGCTTTTCAGAAAAGGCAGTTTGTTGAAAACAATTTAAATTAAATAGGCTGTTAATGAGGTGATCTAAACCTTAAGACACTGCCCCTCAAAAGCCAAAATCTGGACAAAAACTTGGATTCCATGTTTTTTTGGTTAAATATTTTCAGTGTTTAGACCCCTGTTTGGTGAAGATAAACAAGCTCATAGACTCTGAAAGTGGTGGGTAGTTGAGCTGCACAAACAATTCCTCTTATAATGTGTCATCATGGTAGAAATTGGACTAACATGGTCAATACAAAATTCTTAAAAGATCCCAAGGGTAAAAAAAACCTGAAAAAAAAAGCACTGATGAGCCACAGGATCCAATTTACTATCCATCAAGAAACGGGATAGACCAGCGGTCTAAATTATGGATACTGATGTTGCCGAAAGCGCCAAATAAACAGACGCCATCCCTGAGGAAACTGCTTCAAAACTCTGCTTCGATGTCACAAAATTATGAATAGAAACTTTGCCAGAGAGCGCCAACTATAGGACATTGAGAGGATGAAATAAAAAAGTAACCTTGATGGGTCCTAATATTGCAGACATGACATAGAGATCCCCCCTGAGATGATCTATAGGTGCCACCATGGTGCAGGTAAGCATGGTTTGGGGCCTTTATCTTTCAAACTGAACTTCAGGTGGTGCAGGACTATTAAATAGCAGCTAGTTATATGGAGATATTGCAACGGACTTCCTTCATAACCGGGGGCCCTTGTCAAGGGTTTTTTAACAGGACAAGGCTGCAGTTCACAATGCAAGCCTGACAAGGACTTCCTCCCGAGAATAACATCCAACTTTTGGAGCATTATGTGTGTCACCCTGATCTTAGCTCTACAGGTGGTACCTGAAGATAAACAGCAGGATAATAATAGGCATAATTGAAATTTGTTGATCTCACACTGGAGAAATTTACCTCTGCATTTAATCTATTCTCTTGGGGAGGAGTGGACTGCCATCGTGGGGTGCCCCTGGAGCAATCGGGGGTTACGGGTCTTGCTCAGAGCTCCAGAGTGGCAGTCTGTGAGAGTAGGGCTAGCTCTATTTCCTAACCACTAGGCCGCCATTCCCCCTTGCTGACAAAAAAGGAAAAGCTTGCAAAAAGATTTCAAGACAGTGCCGCCTTCATGAAGCCTTCTTCAACACCTATACCTCTAATAGTAGGAGCCTAAACGATTGAAGTGGACAACAAGAATGGTGGAGCTATTCACTCCTTTTCTAACACTGATATCCGTTTTGAGATTATCCTCTTGAAATGTTTTTGTTTCTGGGTTTAATGTTTCTCCATTATGAAGCTTTACTAAGAAACATTCTTGTATTCAATCAGTGCAACTTTATCAAATATTTTAACTGGCCTTTGAATTTTGATAAAAAGTTACACAATGTCCCTTTAGACCAAAACACAACTTATTTGATCCATGTTGACTTTAGTCATGCCCTACCAATGTTTGGCTGCCACCAGAAAGCAAAATTATTTAAAGCATTTAACAATACTACACCAGAATGTATTTTAAGGTTAATTCTGCTTTCAACTCCAAAAAAACATTACAAAGTAGTAAATAAGATTGTCAAGTAACAATTTGTTGGACAGAACTGCAAAAATCTAAAATGATTCTGACAGTAGGCGTTTTTATGGTTCTATTTCAACTGATTTTTTTAAAATGAAATAGGTATAAACTATCTTATAAAAGAAATAAATGAAATAAAACAAATAATTTGAAAAATATGTAATGGTTTAATATTAAGATGCACTATATACCTGAATTTATTCCAAAAAAAGGAACATGTCTAACAATGTAAAAACAAATATTTATTATGAAGTTATATTTAAGGAGAGAATTAAAAATGAACAACACAGTGGTTTTTAAGCATGCAAATATCTAATTATTTTTCTCACATTGTTTACATTGTTAAGCAACCTGTAAAAGGTGTTTGTGTTTTGAACATCACTGTATGTTTGTTTTATAGAATTTTGCCATTTTTCTATTTTCTTGTTCTTTCTTATTTACTCTCTTGACCTCACATAACTAGATTACAAATGTTTAGTATAGTTGCTAGTATTTTGACCGTCCGGGATGCCGTAGCTTGCTTTAGGTCTAGGTAGTTGCATAACAGTTTCCTTCTAAGTTTTGACAGCAGCTGAAGTTAAATTTAATATTTAGAAACAGAAAAAAATGCACTTCATACTAAGTTTAAAGTTGTGAAATAAAACCAGAAGCAAACGTTAACTAAAAAATATTAAGAAAATAGCCTGCTAACCAGTTAGCCGAGGCTGTATAATGTAACTGAGCCAGCTGACCTTCGTCACAGGTCTACAACGTGTTAGCCTGAATGCTAATGTGCTATGCTAGCAAACAAGCTGCCTGACATAACGCCCAGAGATCATAACGGAACCCCATTGCAGAAACATTCAACATTTATAGGAAGTTATCATTCAGCTGATAGCAGTGAGCCTTGCTACCTTCACACAGTCGACGGGAAACATAACGCAGTGCTCCATGATACCAGCAACGGCTCCAGCCAACATGTGGGTGCTAGTAGAAGCTCCCTGTGGCAGACCTTCATAGTCAGGTTCAGAGTCCTCCGTTAGAGTGTCTTGAGCTGCACAGACTGCATCCACGCTTTGTAGCTGCGATTCCCCTCCGATGCGGGGCGTTAAGCTGTTCACAATACTTTCAGAAACTCCCCAAAATCTGCCCCCGAACCATCGAACTTCTGCCCCTGCAGAGGCTCCTGCAACCCCGGCATCGCTGCCCGCGTTCTCCGCTGTCATCCGACGTTTCCTTACAAATCCATCTGCTTCCATGAGAAACCAGGCCGTATGAGAAGTCTTATTGTGGGGAATTTCAGGCCTTGACTTTCACATTCCCTTGGGGTTCCTTCGCAGCTCCCTTCCTACTACAACTCTCTAGTCCCCGCCTCTACAGCCTGTTCCCAAACAGCTCAGCGGGGAAGGCCGAAATCCAGCTCCGACCGACGGCGGGATGAAGACGTCATCGCTCATTGGAGACCTAACCTTTTCACGCTATTGGATGAAACATATGCCAATCATGACTGTTTTTGTTGAAAACTTCACTTTGTCAAATGGCTTCGCACTTGAAGGGCACACCCCCAAAATACATTAAAAACAAAAAAAATATTTAAAACTAAATAAGATTTAAGCAGAGGTCGGTAGAGGACCAATAAATAAATACATCAATAAATAAATAAAAAATGTAAGCAAGTAAAAATAGAAAGCAGCGGTCCGAGAAATATCTCAAACTACTTGGTAAAATGGCAACTCAAGGACTAATTAGAATTTGTTGGCTCACAGTATCAGATATAGTCAACATTTTCAACATAAACTTATAAATTCAGTCTTGATTAGATCAAGTTACGCATGGTGGGTAGAGTCAGAGTCATAGTCAGAAACTTTTCATAAGGGTGGCCAGCAGGCAATAACCAAAAGTGGATAGGCACCAGAACCTTAGGGTCAATTTACACTGTTCCAACAGGAACAAGCACAATTGTTTACCACATTTTTAAATATAGACAAACTATAGTTTCCTACAGCATTTGCTAACAAATAGATGCATATATTTAAACATTCGTCTAGATAAAAGCTATATTGGATAAAATTCTATTTGGTTCGAGTTCTGGAGCGAACATCTTTTCCATCGTCATTACTTGCCTACTTTTATCAATATCATTCTACATTAAATTGACATTTACAAGTACTAACAGACATCCCAAGCTCCAAAAACTCATTTCAGGGAGATGCTTAACCCCCCGACCCCCGGGTACAACGGATCAGCAACTTGCACCATACATACACACTTAAGGCCAGCAACTTCTCAACAACTGTTTATTACTTAACAGTAATTTCTTAAACACAAAACAGAACAGTAGTGGTCTTTTATTTTCAATTTTCAATACTTTCAATCTTGTATCCTTGAACATCGGTTGTGCTTTCTGTTTTTCATGGGACTTCAGCATACAGTGCACCTCGCCACGGTGTCATCATTCCTCACCATGGCCGGTTCTACACAGGGGCCAATGGGGGCCAGAAATTCTAAAGACTATATGTGGTGGAACAGACATGGTTACTAATATCTACTTAAATTGATAATTTAATATGTTTTTATTAAAATAGTTATTTATAGTATCTATAATTTCACTGTAGACTCTTAGATGACTTGCAGAGACACATCATTTTCTCTTTACAGCATATAACACAAAATCTAGTTCTGAAAGAGCATGAATTCTGTACTAATGATCTAATGTTGGTATATTGATGTGCATAATTAACCACGACGTTTTTGTTGACAAGTAATTGTAAAATTAAATGTTTTGAATATTCTACTTGAGAGGAAAAAATGGTAGGGGTGGCCAATGATTGGCTAAGGGTGGCCATGGCCACCCCTGGCCCACCATCTAGCTCCGCCCCTGGGTAGAGTTGCTCGAGTAGAAAGTATATTACTTAAGCAAAAATAAAAAGTACATCGAAGTAATACATATACATGAAAGTAATTTTCTTACTTACTGAAGTAAAGTAAGTAGGCTCCATTTCACTACCCACGTAATTAAAAAAGCTAAATAATAGTTTAAATAATAAACCTTTGATTTTACATTCTGAAATATTTAAAATTTAAAATAGCTAAGACAAAGTAAAAGTAAAGTACAACATATACTTGTTGTAGTAATGTATTACTAGATTCCAGTAATGTATATTTAATTTCAGAAATTTCTGCTAAATCAGGGTATCTAGCTCTAATAGCATGCAAGAAGTGGTCTGACCTTTTGGTATTATTTTTGTTGTAGTGCACCAGTGCAAAAAAACAACTACAATTCAATTTTGTGTGCATCTATTTAATAGCAAAAAAAAAAATAAAAAAAAAAAAATATTTTTTACTTTTTTTTTTTTTTTTTACAGTCAAACGCTACTGTTCTATAATATTTAAGAGGTTGCAGCTTAAAGAGAGTGACCTTTGATCTCAATTCAAATATTGTGAAAGGCTTGGGAAAGGCCTGTAAACACTCTATGTGTAGCTTCGGCCATTTTTAGCTCTTTTTCCTGTTGAAAGACCTATTGCCGATCCATTTATTAGTTTGTATTTAGAATCCACCTGATATTTCATTAAATCCTGGTATTTAGAGATTGCATGATGCCATGTGCTGCTGCACCTTGACAAAGTCCCTGATGCCTTTAGAAGGGAAACAGACCTTTATATAAATCACAGTGGGAATGAGGTGCTTTTCCACAAAATACTTCTTTATTTTAGAATATATCCATCACAAGTTTTTTTTAGCTAAAAGCTAGAGCTGCGTCTCATTTGACCAAAGCACATGATAGCAGTTTGTGATCTGAGGTTGCAGACAGCTGGTTGGCATAAAGATACCTTCAAGTAGTTGCTATGACAATTTGCTGCAGCTTTTTTCCTGCAGCTCCCTGTTTTTTTTTTTGTTTTTCTATTTGTTGTTGTAGTTATTTTTGTCTCCCTTACAGTTACTACTCTGCTCCCTTTGTGTGGTACCAAGATATTTGATCATTAATCTCACACAGAATGTTGTGGATTTTTAATTAGAAAATTATTGAAACTGTTTAACTTAAAAAGTATCAAATCAAAGCAAAAAAAGCTTCACTTGCATCTTTCTTTATGATAATTGTAAATGTAAAAATGCAGATTGACGGATTGATGGATGGATAAAACATTTATTTTCTTCAGTGTATTTTTCTGTTAAAAACTGAAAAACATAATGAGACGGGATGGCTGCTGCTCAGCTTCCATATAAATACAGGCTAATTACCATATAACGAAAGCAGATGTTTTAGTGAAAGTATGCTACTAAAGTTCCAAAAGAAACCTTTCTTTACAGGTTTAATCCCTTTAAGGCAGCAGGGAGTCTGTTGCATCATTTAGACTTAATGGTTACAAAATAACGATCATGCACATACACACCCCGAAATTAAGGTAGATCAGGATAGGGAATCAGATTTTTATGTATAGTTTTAGACTGTGTGGTGTGGAGGCTGCAGCGCCTCACACTGGAAGGAAGTGAGACGAGTGGTGAGAACAGCAGCGAAGATCATTGGGGCTCCTTTTCTTTCCATTAAAGACATTTCATCCCAGCGCTGCATGTCCTGAGCCTGTAACATCATAAATGACCCCTCACACCCCTACCATGGACTGTTCTCCCTGCTTCCCTCTGGGAAGAGGCTTCGCAGCATTTGATGCAGGTCTAGCAGATTCTATAATAAATTCTTCCCCACCGCCATCAGACAGCTGAACTGTTAAAAAACACTCTAAATCATGTCACAGACTGTGCATCACACTGACAACATGAAACCAAAACTCTGCATGATTGCACCGTATATATTTAATGCTCGGAACTTCCATACCAATGCGGTTTTTTTGCACCATGTTTTACTCCCACACTGTTTCAATTTGGTAAGTGCTGTACTTTAAGAAATGTAAATGTCATGAAAGCTTTCCAAAATGAAATTTTATTTTTTATACACTTTGTGTATACAAAAGGACAATAAAAGTCTAAGAATATCACCAAGTCAACTGTGACTGTATACCACCAGGCTTGAATTCAAATTTAAATGTGTTTCTATGCTAAATTCTCTGTTATTCATAAACAATATGCGTGTTTCTCTCATAAGTTTACCAGGTCATTTATGTATGTTTTATAGCAGAAGCAAGTGGAAAAACACAAGATAATAAAATAACAATAATATTAGATCAAACTAAACAGGGAGTGGATATAAAGCAAGTGAAAAAGCAACATAAAGACAGATTTGAGATCTCGATTATTCTTAAAGAATAATTCGCAAGATCATTTAAAAAAATCTCAATTAGAATATGTAGTAAAGAGGGAAAAACGAAGGGTTTTATACACTAGTACAGTAGCCCTAACCCCTTCCTACTGCAGTGTTATCCTTAAAGGTGGGTGTTATGCTGGAATTCCCACATTTCTAATTTCTATATGCGATGATGTTAAAGAGATCCCGTATGATTTTGCATCTCTCAAACTTATCATTATTCATTTTTTCGTTAGGCTTCCATAAGGACCGGTGTCCACTTGTTAATTGAGACTAATTGTTTACATGAAGCCCATTCCAGGTTTTCGGTCACTATCTATCCAAATGAACCGAGAAAGTAAGGAACATTTATTTAAGCTCATTTTAGAATCACTGGGAAACTATAGTTTTTGACTACTGTTGATAAATGCTCAGAAACATAACATCACCAGTGAATGTATTTGCCTGCCCCTGCAACCTCCCCCACTTTTTTTTTTTTTTTTTTCGTTTTAACTAAAAAAAGGGTAATTGTGTTTTGGTGCAGAGCTGTTAAAGTGTAATTAGATTTTGGTCCTTTATTGCCTGAGAGAGCCTTCAACGGCTGCAGTGTTGAATTTCTGCCGACAAAGGGGAATGAAGTGTTAATTTCTGCTTACAAGAACAAAATCTCCTGCCTGGATAGTCTGATCCAGTTAAGGTTGATTGGCCGCTGCCGCAGACGCTCCTTTAAGGAAAACCAAGCAGACACAGTATCAGGATCATTTCTCATTCGTGAAACTAATGCTAGTCTAATATGGTGAAGGAAGGGGGGGTTAAGTCTTTTAGGAAACCCTAGATCACAGTAGCTTCCTATTTCATCCCCTCCTGCGGAGAGAGTGCACAATCTCAGTAAACCTCAGGAATTATTTTACGCTGCCTAAGCAAAATCCAGTCAAAATCCTCACTATATGGAACAGATGAGACTCTAACTTGCTTATCTTCTGCTGTGTTTGGCTATTTTTCCCCCAATAAAAGTATTTACTTCTTCCTTCAGATTTTGACCGGCAATCTCCAGCTTGACCTAACAGACTGCAGCTATGTAGGTGGACATCATGATCTATGGCCTCTTACCTCATTAATGTATAGTAAATGAACCACTAGGCCAAGATGACACCTTTAACAGCAGCACTAGGAAACCATTTTGCGTTAAGAGCCCCTCTAAAAGTTCTTAAGGTGAGCTCTTATACCTTGACATGACTTGAGTGAACATCCGGACAAGCTGTGAAATGATTGCCTTGAAGAAATTTCTTATTTTAGAAGTTTTTTAATTTTTTAGTCTTAGAAAATGAATTGCATTATGAAGAAAGTATGGAAAACAGGTATATGTTTCCTGTTTATTTCCCCCTTTACTTTTATGAAAATGTGAATCATCAATACATTCACAAGAATATCAGCAGAAGGTCTTTCCTTATTTATTTATTAGCTATTTCCACATTATGCTAAAATTAGTGAGATTTGTCAAAATAAAAGGGGTTTAAACGTTTGTCCACTCTGCCCCCTTTTGGTCTTTTTGGATACTTACAGCATAATCTACTGCTTTCATTTATCATAAAAGTAGCACTCTTGCTAAGAAAATGATCTATAACTGTTCACATTTAGAAGCTTTCTAGTTAAGTAAGATTTTGTGGTGAAAGCAATATATGTTTTCCACCATATCTTAAAAATGAAAATGATTTAGCACATATATTTATCATTTTGTCTGCTTTGCTGAGTCATCCTTTCCTTCCATTAAAGCTACAGACTTTTGTTGTAATTCTCTTTTCACATCCAAAAACTGGATTTTTTTTGTGTGTGTATATTTATTGAAAAAATAGTTAATGCTAAATCATATTGGATTAAGTCTATTTATGAACTGTAATTTCAGCTTTTATCTATATCTTTATCCAATATTTCTAATTAGATTGGGGTCTAGGCCCAGCAGGTAGACCTAAACCACACATTGTCACTCCAGCTTTGGGCTCACTGTCCTGCTGGAAGGTTTAACCTATGCCCTAATGTCAATCTTTTGCAGGTTTTCTTTCACTGTATTCTTGGTTCTAGTTCTATATGTCTTCTGACCTACTTCCCTAAGGTACCAACTAGGGGTAAGTATTGTCATGGGTGTTGCGATACGATACATGTCACAATACTTGGATCACGATACAATATTATCATGATATTGTAATAACAGTATACACTGCAATATTTTTCCCAGCCATGGGTGTAACTCTCTGAAGAACTGGTGCTGCCATGTCCCCACCAATATTTTCAATACATAGACTTTGGCTCTCAACAATATTTGGGACAAATTTCTAAATTTAATTTTGCTGCTTTTGAAGGAAGATCATCACTGATGTAGCTGAAAGGGAAAACATCCGTCAATCCATCCACATTTTTCTGGGTGGATTGATGGATGAATGAAACTGAAATTGTTTCCATTCTAGGGAGGCATTATTTATTGATGTTGGCATCAGAATCGGCTGTTATGCATCCTTTTTTTTCCCAATAACTTTTAACTACCTATAAATATAAATATCAGTATATATATTAGAGCTAATTTTTGGAAAAAACAACCCCTTTTGAAAGCGTTTCTGTCAAGTAGGTGTAAGTCCATCAGCCGCCACCCTTGGCGTGTCCCCACCAACTTTCCTTACTAAGTTAAACCTTTGTTCCCAGCTATCGAATTTAAATGAATACATAAAAAAGCAAGTGCTGTATATATTCATCAGAAGGTATTGATCTTTCAGTTACGTTGTTTGGGGTTTGAGGCAGTCCATGTCTTGCACTGTAATTGACTTAACTACAGATATGGTGCTGCACCGCACAGGAAAAGGGCTCCCCACCACTAGGCTACCTTTGCACAGCCACTCCCTCATTGTTCTAGGTAAAATTTATTTGTTTCTTTGAAATTGATACTAACAACTGAAAGGATCAATATCCTATCGGGCAGCTGAAAATCACAATATTTCTCCAAATGGATTATTTCCCACACCCCTAATGCCATCTCTACTGTGGGTGATGTGTACAGTTCAGTTTCTACTGCACATTATCTTTTGCAGGCCATTAGGTAAATTTTGGTCTAATCTGAGTCGAGTATGTCCAATTACATGTGTCTTGGGGCTTCTATGCAAGAGAAAACAGTGTTCTCTAACATATTTCAATTTTGTGGATTTTATTTTTAACCAAACAATGTTTAAAACCTCTACAGCTTAACCCATGACCTGTCTGCTCTGCTTCTTGAAAATAATTTACCTTTTTGTTCACAAATGATTTCTAAAAAAAAACCCCAAAGATCTTCACAGATCAGTTAGACTTATAAGGAGAATCGAATACACAGAGGTGGATTTCATTTATTAAACATGTAAATTTAGAGGGAAATCAACTTACTGGTTTCAAAGTAAAGGTATACCACATGTAGGCCACACATTGCAGATGTTTCTAACTTACTATAAACAAATACAATATTTTCAGTGGTAGAAAGTAACAAAGTACATTTACTTGATTACTGTTAAGAACTTTTTTGAGTATCTTTACTTGAGTCATTTTTTTTTTGTGTTTGTGGGGGAGGGGGGTATGTATCACTTTTACTTCACTACATTACAAAGTGAAATATTGTACTTTCTACTCCTCTACATTTGAGAACGCTGCTAGTTACTTGTTACTTTTGGCTCAGCTTAGCTTTGTAATCCACTGTTGCTTTTTTTTTTTTTTTTCAAATGCGATTTCAACATGCAAGACAGCAGCCCTTATAACTGAATTTGGACACTACTGTTTTACAGATTCGCATGACATTCCACAAATGTGAGAAACTCAGGGCAGATATTATTTGCAGCTTATAAATGTTATTACAGTGTTAGTTGTTGCCATGTGGCCAAGTTGTTCAGTAGAATGATTTCTCAAATCAGAGTTGTAGTTTCTTTGTTTTAACAGATCTTAAACTTCTATCCATAGGCTCAATGTGAGGAGAAGCAAGACACTCCTGTTTTTTGGTTTGTTTCTAAATATGAAATACTAATAAAAATAGCTGTCCTTATGTTTTTGTGGCATTTATATGCTAAAGTTCTTCAAAGGTGGTTTAGAAATGGTGGCAGAGTGGTTCCAGGGCCCAGTACACAGGGCGGTTTCTGAAAGTTACAAGGTTCTTTAAAATTAGACAGAAATGTACTGATATTACAAAATATGATTTGTATTTTTGGAATACTTAAATACTTTTAAATTTACTTAACTATTTTTAAAAGACAGTACTTCAGTACTTCAACTTCAGTAGATGTTTTATCAGGTAACTTTTCCTTGTAGTTGAGTAAGATTTGACTACCAGTATCAATATATTGACTCAAGTACTACTGTTGATTACTTTGTCCACCACTGAATATTTTTCAAGATAATATTTCAACTGGCAATATTTGATCCACCGTCAAAGTTATTATATAATAACCTATGGCGTAACGACACAAGAATAGGCCCATAAGCAACATTATCTGGGTGGGCCCCATATGAAGTACAACACCCCATCCCCCCCGCCCAACCTACGTACATTTTACATAACGGTTGGTTTTAATCTACGCTCTGGATTACCCATAATTCCAAGTTGCAGTGTGAAAAGTAAAATAGTCAAATACATTATTCTTTTAAGATCTTTATTGCGGTTTAAAACATATTATATGAGTGTGTTTTTTTTTTTTTACCAACCGTCCAATGAACTTTACACAGTTATTAACATAGTAATTAATAGTGCTTTGCTATTGTTTTCGTGTTTAAATGGCTCACCATCCTGTTAAATTCTGCCAAGTGTTGGGGTATAAATAAGGTCCGGTCAGGGATTTAGAGAATAATTTTTCACACCTTCACATCTGCAAAGAGATGTCCTAATCCACATTTGCGTAGGGGGACAACCATTTAAGATATAATGTTTTATGACTAGATGTTTTAGTGATTTAAGATATCTCTAATTATATTTTGACTAGTCAAAATACCTATTCAAGATATATCTAATAACATTCGGACTAGTCGAAATGACGTCAGATTTACCCTTAACTTGTATGGAGACGTCAATTTAAGATATCTAGAATGAATTACTGACTTTTTGAAATACACATTCAGATATCTACGATTAAATTATGACAAGTCATAAAGTTATTTCAAGATATCTCGATTTCAGTTTGACTAGTCATAATTCTAATTAAATATATCTCAAATGCCACCATAATTTATGATATCTTAAATGTATTTTAGGAAATTTAAAGATATCCTGAATTGTAATTTCGACTATTCGAAATTCCTTTTAAGATATCTCTAAATGAATTTAAGATATCTTCAATTATTCAGCTTTTTGCATTAAAGATATCTTAAATTGACATTCTGACTTGTCAAAGTGTGTTTTTTTTTCTTGTCAAAATGTATTTTAAGATATCTGGAACGTAATTATGGATGGTCAGACGAAACCGAATTTATGTTAAAAAGGCTTGCCATACACGGACGACTGTTGATTCTTCAGAGGCTGCAGCGGCAAAGATGGGGATTAAAAAAAGTGGACAGAGCGAGGTGCTGTTGCAGCTTGAGACCCGGACCAAATTTTCCGAGCACAGAAAAGGAAAAGAGGCGGGATCGATGTTAGATAACATGATCATTTCCCTACTGCCAGAAAAGCACCTCGCTGCAGCAAACAGAAAGGGGTACTTGTACTGCCATGGCTGCAGCTGTGTGGACGAATCGAGGCCGTCGGCTCCAGGCTCTGCTACTGAGAGGATCCAGATCAAATCACTCCGCTTTAAAAACAAACTATGACGCGCTGATCATCGGAGGAGGTGAAAATAAGTCACAAAGTTTTGGAAACTAAAACTTGGAGTGCCATGTCTGTGATTTGGATTTGCTGAATTCAGCATGTCTAATTTTACCTGCTTTTTAACCTGCACAATTCAGATGCAACTAAACACCAAGCTTTTATTTTGTTCATGCAATTTAAATGTAATCACATGCAAAACCTGTTTTCTCTGCAGGGCATAACGGCCTGGTGGCAGTGAGTTCATGCAATTATTTCCTAACCTGTTTAGTCTTTACACCTGTATATCTTCCAGCATGGGATCAAAGGTACTATGTGTGTGCAGGCTGCCTATCTTCAGAAGGGAGGTGTGAAGACTGCAGTGCTGGAACGCAGACATGTGCTTGGAGGAGCTGCTGTTTCAGAGGAGATATTTCCTGGTAGGATGGATCCAAACAGGAAACAAACCTGCTTAACTAGTTCACAAGAAATGAGTCATGCAATTACAATAAACAGCTGATTATGTGAACTAACAAAGCAATAGGTTTTAATTGTTCATAGTATCAGCTCATAAGCTTTTATTTTGCAGCTTATAATATAAACTAAAGGAATGAGGTAATAAGCTTACTCAGTTCAGGGGCTTATTGGGCAGTTCTAGGTATCACTTCATGGCACGTTCTTTATTCATGAACATTGGAAGAAGTATTTTTATTAATTTCCTTTCCAAGTAGAAACAAAGAAAAAACAACAAAAATATTTAGTTTTTTTTCAATTATCTGTTTTTTGCTTTACTTACTATACTGTTTTCATTCAGTCTAAAAGAAAATCTCTTGTCTTCAGGTTTTCACTTCTCCAGGTGTTCTTATTTGCTCAGTTTGTTACGACCTCACATTTACAGGGATCTCGAGCTTAAGGTATAAAGATCCAAATCACTTCCAAACATTTCTTTTACTGTCTGAACCAGATATTTACATAAACTGTATAAAAGTGTACTCGATATTGCATTTGTCACTGACAGACATTAAATTAGACTAAATTCCCTGTTTAGATTTTATATCTACTTCTGGTTTACTAAATGTGAGAATATGTTATTTTCTCTTGATGCAATTTAACTTAAAGGGAAACAGTTTCTCCAGCAGCTGCACAACATAATGCAACAAACCCCTGCACTTCCCTATGAGTAATTGTGATTATTTTAGGGAAAAACAAAAAAAAAATTGTTTGATAAAATGACAGATCCTGCCTACAAAAACATACATAAGTGTATTTTCAAGCTCAAATTTGACTTTCAATGCTTCTTCCTTGTAGGGGGAATTTCCATGGTTGCCAGCATCTTAAGAGCTAACTTTGCTTACGGTCAAGGGAGAAATAATTTTGTTTTACCTAAAATTTGTATTCTCTGGGAAATGTACACTCTCTGCTTTCCAATTGGTATGAAAGCTGACATACTGTTTATAAGTGCTTCTGATAACAGATGTAAAAAAAAGTGTTTTTTTATTCAGTTTATGTAAAAATCTGGTTTCAACTGCATTTTGCTGATGTCTTACAGTCTTAAAATGAATGCACAAGTAATACCCCTGTTTTTCTCCATTTCTATGTTTTTTTTTGTGTGCAGAAACATGGCCTGAATGTATTCATGAGAGACCCCCATTCTTACACCCCCATGTTGGAGGAGGGTGTAAAGGGGGCCCCACCAAGGTCCCTTATCCTGGGTTCAGATCTGGCAAAAAACCAGGATGAGATTGGCAAGTTTTCACAAAAGGACGCTAAGGTTTATTTAAGCATATTTAATAAATGACTGTGTGCTGTGTGTGACCTGTTTTGCTGCATGAAAACTAGTGATGGGTTGATGAGGCGTCATGAAGGGTTGAAAGCTGTATTGATACTGCCTTGATTCTATGTTACTCAATACTGACACCTACTGGACCTTTAAAATCCCTACATCCAGCCTATTTGACAGACTAAACTACCACTGATTTGATAAACTAGTACAACAATAAGTAATTCTGTGTTAAATAGTATATTTTCTTATCTTCGTTTCAAATGAAAATAGCTTTAATATTTTTAGATGCAGTCAATAAATGGTGTGAACACATTAACATTTAGCTGAACATGTGAATTGTCAGTTTTAGTGGAAGTTAGTTGAGGACCCAAATGAAGAGACGGAAGGCGGCAGAGATGCAGCTTTAATAATGATTTAAAGGAAAACAGAAGCAAAATTCCACAAAAAACAAACAAAAAAAAATACTAAAAACCAAAAATTCAGGAGGCATCAGGAAAAACATGAGGAACTAAGAAACCAAACAGGAGGCATATTTAAGGGAGACAGAAACAATGGGAAGAGAAATTAGCTGAGGAGATGAGGAACAGGTGTGGACAGAAGTTGCTAGAAATTAGATAGGAGAAGGAGACTGACACAAGAGGGAAACAGAGGGTAAATAAAAAATGCATAACAACTCAAATATAACCAAAACAATACCAGAAAAACACAAAATGGAAATAAACACTTAAACAGAACCAAAACCATGACCTTAATGAGAATATGGACTATGATAGAAAAACAATAAGTAAAGTACTGTAAATTAAAAGTCAATTTGAATTTAATTTAAATTCCAATAACTCGAGTTATAATGAGAGGAAAAGAATGGTCCAATGAGAAAATTCAAACAAAAATGCGATCAAAATGGCCCCAGGCAGCTAAAACCTGTTTTTCCTGAGGCTGCTTCATATTTTTCATGAATTTGATAATGAACCTCAAAAGATCAGAGGAATTTTTTGGTAGATGCACTTAAAAACAAATGTAGTGCAGTGAGTTCTTAACAGCTCCTGTATCAGTCATGGGACTTTCTTGAAACGATACGTGCGGTGATACAGGGTTTTGCTCTAGGAGCTTGACGCATGCACCGATGCACTGGAGTTTCTGGACCCATCACTAGATTTCTCCTTAGACTGTCATTTGCTTTGCTTCCCTTTACTCTCCACATTTTCCCCATTGTTTTTTAGAATTATCCAGAGTTTGCTGCATACCTTGAAAAGTTAGCCAGCGCTATCCACCCTCTACTAGACGCTCCACCTGTAGATATACGAGGAATTACTGCTGGATCACCAAGGAAGAGGCTGACCGCTGCCAAAACACTGCTGCCTTTTCTCAAATGTGGTTCGTGGACCAATGCATGATAAATGATTGTTTTCCATTTTCCTTTAACTTCAGTGCTTTAACTGGTTTCTTTTTGGATCCAAAGGTCTCAAACTTGGAGGAAATATTCCAGACCTTTATCAGATTATAACAGCACCAATAATGAAGGTGTGTTGGATCTTTTATCAAATGAAGCGCACCTTCTCGACTGTGTTTTTATTATTCGTCTGTTCTGTGTCAAAGATTCTCACTCAGTGGTTCGATTCAGAGCCACTGAGAGCAACATTGGCCACTGACGGTGTTATAGGAGCCATGACCAGTCCTAGTAACCCCGGTAGTGGGTGAGAAACATCTCTTGCTCACCATTATAAATGTACCGGAGCAGAATTAAATGCCAAATGCTTTCAAACAAGGTACGTACTCTTGCACCACGTAATGGGGGAACTGGAGAAAGAGAAAGGAGCATGGGGTTATGTGGAGGGAGGCATGGGAGGTGTGTCCCGTGCTATAGCAAAAGCTGCTCAGTCTTATGGAGTAGACATTTTTACAGAAAAGGTAAGGTGGTTGTTAAAAATGATTATATTTTCCAATTTCTGCTTGAGGAACCTGGTTGGATGTTTCTCCACTGCGTCTTTGACAGGATGTAGGATGGATCCTCATTGATTCAGAGGGTGCAGCTAAAGGAGTATCCCTAAAAGACGGCACAGAAATTCACAGTAAAGTGGTTTTATCAAATGCCACCCCCTATATTACCTTTAAGAGCCTGACGCCGAAGGTAATACTGAGAATTGCAATCTTATGTTGGCATTGCTCACGAAATTGTTTGGCTGATCCCTAACTTCTGTTCATTAGGAGGCTCTTTCTGAAGAGTTCATGAAAGCTGTAGATCAGATAGACTACACCTCACCTGTTACGAAGATTAATGGTGAGCCTGTCCTGCTTTTGGTACAGCCTTCATTGTAATCTGTCCTATCTTGAAGTATAGCAGAATCCTAAAAGGGATGTTATGTTGAAGTTGTAGTACCTTCATATTTTCCGTAAGGCTTCTTTTATTTGCATTTGGTTTTAGAATCCGACAGAAATGTATTCACTTTAAAGGAATTTGTAGTAACTGTCTAATGTGTGAAAATGTTTTACTTAGAGACTACAATGTGAACAAGGAAGGAGAAAAAGAAGCCAATACACAGCTACTTTGACAGTCAGGTTGATCAGTCCTTTACAGCACATTCCAAGAATAATATTAAAGAATTATTAGCTAATTTTAATGTAGAAAAAGAAAATAAGTGAACTTCCAGAACAAAATTATTCATCAAAGTTAAAAGATAACCTGAAACTAACCTAGATAAGTGCAATAATACAGTAAGGGTATATATTGTGGTTAGTGTCAGTAAAAAGAAAAAATAGTCATATGTAATTTTCAGTAGTTTCCCATTCCAATTGAGAACTACATACTATTCAGGAGAATTTAGGGAAGAGAAAAGGATTCAGTCTCCCAACCTCTCAGGGCCACTCGTATCAAGGCTGGCTGAAGGGCTGACCTATTCTAAAGGTTATGATTAAATAGGTTTGGGTTACATTTTTAATTCTGGCTCATATCAAAATCGACTGATATAAAAGCATTGCACTATGGGTCACAGATTAAGTTTAGTTCCATAAATTCATGCCTTCAAAATTGTAAAATCATAATTTTCATCTTTCAAATTTCCAACAGTTTGACATTGAATGTTTTTTTTTCTTAACATGTTAATTGAATTTAGGAACTTAAAAGTTTATTGGCATATTTACTGCTCCTCTCTGGCCACATTGTTTTCTTTTCTTTACACTAATACACTGTCATAGATTTTTGAACAAGAAGTTTTGGTTCACAGTCTCCGCCCCCTTATTCATCCCAAAGATGGATGGAGGTCAGGCCTATCAAATTCTTGTGCACCAAACTCTCTTATCTAGGTATGATCTCACATTAGGTCCCTTCTGCCCCAACTCTACACTTGAGGAAGAGCAGACAGACAAAGACCTGACAATTGCCAGACCCATATTGCCTAATGGAAAGATATTGTTTATCCCTCCACAGAACATGTTTGCACTGGACTAACCACTTCATTTATTCCACTTGAACGCAGCTTTTTGAACACTGATTCCCATGTTATCCTTGAGTCACTCTGATGCACACATAAAGTTTGCAGGTCTGTAGGTTGTGACTTTGCAGAAAATTTGGCAACTTTTTCACTATTCCTCCTAAAAGGCACTGCCCCCCTTCTTCTCTGTCACTGCCTTTTGGCTCCTTTAATGATGAAAGAATGTAACCGTTGAATTTATTAGAAAGATTAGATCCTATCATATGACCTCTCTCTTTAATTCGCCGAGCTCCTAAGAGCAAATGATCAGTTTACACATGTTTTATAGAAGCAGTTTGCATGCCTCATTCCTGCATTTTATTAACCTTTGGGATTTGTTAAAATGTCTTAAGAAATGGCAGAAGTTCTCTCCTTTTCATCAACTATAAAACAAAACTGTTCTTTTTGGGCATCTACCTCTTTAGTGGCAGTAGACAAGCTTCCAAACTTCCTGGCATCACCCACCCCACATAATAAACCTGGACCCCATCATCAGTGCTCAATACATCTAAACTGTGAACATGTGGCTGTACTAGAGGCAGCGTATAAGGAGGCCATGAATGGGCGCCCCTCAACAAGGTATATCCTATTTTTCCATTCTTCTGTTTCAGAATCATTCATATTCATTGCAAGTCTTTATTACTCTGAAACATAAATTGGTACTTTTAACACAGAATATTACCCTGCTTAGCCTTTGATTGGATGAATCTTTTTGCTTCTACTCTGTGAAAAATATATGCAGTATGATTGATTAATTAATATAATATGATTTCATACTGATTCAATATTTTATAAGTAGATAGTTGGAAATCACCAGCCAACCATATGAAATAGCTAGTTAAAAAGCTAGTGAAGAGTAATCTGTATAAAACCTGTACTGTATTATGTTCTCCTCTCCTATAGACCTATGTTGGAGATGACCATTCCATCTGTTTTGGACCCCACTTTAGCTCCCCCTGGCTGCCATGTAGTGTCACTGTTCACCCAGTTTACCCCCTACCACATAGAAGGCAGGGAGTGGACCGAACAGGACCGAGAGGCATTTGCAGACACTGGTTAGAGACACAAATTTCATTTATGGTAAAAATATGCCTTGCTAACATTTTCTCTTGCGGACTACATTTAAATCTGGTGAATACAAGTCGGCAGAATGTGTTTATTATAAAGACCTTTTAAATTTTTAAACAAAGGTGTTTGTTTGACATATGGATAATCTTTTGATTGCACCAGCTTCAGTTAAAAAGTCTCTGTCTGTTTTTGTAGTTTTTGACTGGGTGGAACAATATGCCCCAGGGTTTAAAAGTTCTGTCGTCGGCAGAGACATCCTGTCACCCCCAGACCTGGAAAGGATCTTTGGACTCACCGGAGGGGTACAGACTGTACACGTCACACATCCTAAAACTGAGTAGCCATTTGAATGTTGACACGCAGCTCATTTGTTTGACACAGTCAGCTTTTTGCTGAAGGGGGAAGTAATCTTGGTCCGTCACAGAGCCTGTTGCCTAAGCAGTTAATGGTTAGAGGCACATTTCAAACTTTTGAGTCAGAATCAAAGTTCACATCAGCTCTTTTAGTTAACTGATCTGTTTCTAGACACTGTATGTGTGTATTTCTGTGTTTTAACTCTGTACCTGTTTAGGTCAAAATCACAAACAATAGCAAACATTTTGAGCCTGTTTTCACAGAATATCTTCCATGGATCAATGTCTTTGGACCAGCTCTACCTAGCACGACCTTTGCCCTCACTCTCTGACTACCGCTCACCAGTTAAAGGCCTCTATCTGTGTGGCAGTGGCTGTCATCCAGGTAGAAATTTTTATGTATTCCTAGTGGGATAATAAACTGCTTTATTGTTGTTTTATATTGTGGAATTATAGTCATTATTATTTTGTTTTTATTTTTGGACAGTATTAGAAAATAACTACTTAGTCATTCAAAGCTGCATTTTAACTGTTGCTTTGTTTACTTGCTCAGATGACTAAACAGTGAGTGATTTTTATGTGTTTGGTGATTCCCAGGTGGCGGCGTGATGGGCTCTTCTGGGTGGAACGCAGCTCTAACTGTTCTATCTGATCTGAAACATCACAGAAATATATGATTGCATTATTGCTGGGTTCATAAACCCTTCCATTACTGTATGCGTATGTCAGCATAACAGTTTTATGAAACTGCAACCCAAACGTCAGTCTTGCATAAGTACTAATACCCTTTGAACTTCAGGTTTGGTAATACTTCACCCAGGATTTTTTACTGTATTTACTGGGAGGTTATCTGATACACCAACACAACATAGAGTATAACTGTGTGACTCCAGTATTGTTCTGTATTTCCTTCCATTTATCTTCCCATCAACTCTGAACCAGGGCTGAAATTTGCCATTATTTCTAACCAAAATTGTGATTTTATGTAAAATTGTACTAACAGAGATTTTGTACATGTTTCACCCCAGACTTTTTGGTTCTTTACTGGGGGAGTGGTGGGCCAGTGGTTAGTGCATAGAGCTTGGAGTTCTGAGGTTCGGAGTTCAAGCCCCACTCCTACAGACTGCCACTATGAGTCTCTGAGCCATAGAGACCCTTAACCCCCGATTGCTCCCCGCGATGGCAGCCCACTGCTCCGCAAGGGGATGGGTTAAATGCAGAGGTACATTTCTCCAATGTTAAATCAATAAAGTTTCAATTATTATTATTCAAAAGCTTGCTTGCACAGAGTCCAATGTTGCAGGATTTACTTACTTCTACTTGCATGCATGCATCTGCGTGACAGCTGCAACTCTCTCTACCTTTCAAGCATTTTACCACCATTTAAAGGCCTGGAGTGTGACATTTAGTGTCTTACTGTTGGTAAATACAGTGTGATTAAAAATGTGTGCCTCAGCCATTTCAAAAATTGCATTTTGTTCAATTGGAATTATATTGCAAATGCAATTAATTGCCCAGATCTACTCTGAACAGCTTTTGATGTCTTTGCTGGCGAGAATCAGTCCCAAGCATGATGCTGTCGGCACCTTGATTCTTAGTGGAGAGAGCGTGTTCAGAATGATATGAAGCATTTTGCATGTAACTTAACATTTTAAAATGTTATAATCTAAGCAGAGCACCTTCTCCCACATGTTTTTGTCTCTCCTTATTTCTTCTTGCCATTCTTCCATAAAGATCAGATTTGTGGAGAGCTCAACTGATGATATTCCCATCAACAGATTCTCCCACCTGAATTTCTCTGATTAATGCTCTTGTCCCTAACATATCAGTCCAGGGCTATGTCTTGCTTTATAGATTATTACAACTCTGAAAAACACATTGTAATTGTTGGAGAATGTAACTGATATGTACCAATCTATTCAAATGTTAATGATCTATTATAGAAATTGCAGCTCAATGTATAAAACTGGTACAAAACTTAAATGTTCTACCAAAGAAAATTTTTAAGGTAATCTTTAACAAAAGTAAGACTTTTCAATCATGGAAATTATTTATCACAAAACTTCAAAGTATGTGAAATAAGTAAACAAATAAATGACATGAAACTGGTTTTGTAATGTTTATATTATTACAACTGGTGTATGGTTAGAAGTTTTATGGTTATTGCTTTTTTTTTCTTTCAGATTGTGATAGTGGAGCTTGCTTCAAGCCATTAAGTAATCAGTCTGGTACTTTAACAGCTATATAGCTTCCATTTAGAGCCGCATAATGTATTACGTCACTTTATCAGTGTGTGAAATGTTGCAATTGTCTGGGACTGCTTAGATGGAATAAATTATATTTCGTTTCAAACATTCAAGCTTTGCATGAAAATAATTCTTAACCAATAGGATGGATTTAGAAATATGGGGTTATATAGACTCTTATTATCTAGACCTTAAAGGTTACCTATTAGTAGGATGGGTGATAGAAAATAAACAGATCAAGAAAAAGATCAAGAAAATGGGGGTTAAAAGCAACCTAGATTTTCATTGCATTCATTCCTTCCAAATGTTTTCCTGTTGTATTGGTTATTTGATTTCCTATTGGATCAATAAAGTATTTTTTGAATGGAATTAAATATTTATTTAAAATAACGCAGTATTCACTTAACAGAGGAAGTCAGCAATGTCAATTTTTGAAATTGCTGAAACTGCTCGACAACAAAGAAATACACAGGGGGAAAACCTATGTATGCGTACACCCAGGAGGATTAGAAAGATCAAAAATATTTGTATCGTGGGGAAAAGCCATGGTTCCCTGGAGAAATTGTATGCATGCAAAGGCAAATGCAGTAACCCATTATGGAAATATTTCATGCTTTTGACTAACTTACCTGGGAGAAAAGAATTGCCATGAAATTGAAATACATTTGAGCAAATTTTACAATAAATGCTTAATTATGGAAGTCTGTCACGGGGTTAGAGTTTTATACAATTAGGGAAATTAAATGCGTTGCCAATTATATATTTGGATCATGTCAGAGGCATAGCCAGAAAATTTTATAAGGGTGGACAGGCAATAACCAATGTACACTGAGGGGTGGCCGACAGTGGATAGGCACAGAACCTCACTGTCAATCTACACTGTTCCAACAGGAAAATTAATGAGCAAAACATCAATATTTTCTAAATAAAACGAACTATATTTTTCCACAGCCTTTGCTACCAAATAGATGAATATATTCAAACATCCGTGCGTTCTATATAAAAGGTATAGTGGATAAAATGGAGCGAAAATCATTTCCATTGCCTTTACTTACCTACTTTTATCAATAATCATTCTGCATAAAATAGATATTTACAAGTACTAATATCTACATGACTTGATTATTTAATACATTTTTATTAAAATCGATGATTTATCTATGATTTCCCTGAAGACTCCTAGATGACTTGCAGACACATAATTTTCTCTTTACCCCATTAAACACAAAATCTATTTCTGCTTAAATTCTTTATTTATCATCTTTAATGTTAGTATATTGATGAGCATAATTAACCACAGTGTTTTTGTTGTCAAGTTATTGTTAATATATTAAAAATGCAAATGTTTTAAATATTCCACTTGAGAGTATTACTGTTGCCACCATCTGTATTAGAGGGAAATAAATGGTAGGGTTCAATGGCATAACTATCGGTAAGCAGAGACTGCATTTGTTTAGGGGCCCCCGACCTATTAGGGGCCCCGTCACTGACACCTGGTTGGCCCCCTATGGAATTTAGGACTAGGACATCTCTTTGCAGATGTAATCACCTGATACTAGTTTGACAGACCGGACCTTGTACCTCAACACATGCCAGATTTCAACAGGATGGTGATCCGTTTAAACACGACACCAACAGCAAAGTAGACAGTGGTGCTTTTAATTACTATTTTAATAACTGTGTAGTTCATTAGATGGTTGGTAAAAAATACACTCATATAATATGTTTCAAACTGCAATAAAGATCTTAAAGAACGATGTATTTGAGTATTTTAGTTTTTACACCATGACTTGGAATTATGGGTAATCCAGAGTGTCGATTAAAAATAAACACATTCTTTCAAAGGACCAAAGAGGAGGAGGCGGACGTTGCTTCTACAGTGAGTTAAGATTTCGACCAGGAGATGAATGGATAGAGCGTGGGTGAGGAGGCGGTGTTGTACTTTATATGTGGCCCACCCAGATAATGTTGCTTACGAGCCTATTGTGTCATTACGCCTTTGGTAGGGTTGCCACAGGGGTGGCCAATGATTAGCTAAGGGTGGCCATGGCCCCCCTTCTAGCTCCGCCCCTGGATCATGTGCAGGTCTACATTAAACATCTTCAAG
Source organism: Cyprinodon variegatus (assembly GCF_000732505.1). Taxonomy (NCBI): domain Eukaryota; kingdom Metazoa; phylum Chordata; class Actinopteri; order Cyprinodontiformes; family Cyprinodontidae; genus Cyprinodon; species Cyprinodon variegatus. The sequence continues at coordinate 3,552,641 of NW_015150454.1, read as the reverse complement.
TAAATAAAGAACAACAGGAGTCGCAGAGGGGTAATCAGGTGGAGGATGATTTAAATCCAATGCAAGTAATGGCCAGCCACAGCTGTTTTTTATGCTTTATTTT
>NW_015150454.1:3501879-3552528 GCF_000732505.1 Cyprinodon variegatus | reverse complement strand
TTTTTTTTGATGGGGAAAACAGGCACGTGATGAGTAACAATGTTCCCATTCCATCAGGTGTCCTGCGCCTTTAAGACGCTGCTCAGGGTAAACTAGCGTCGGCCTGTTTGACGCTCAGGAAGTGGATTAAACCACCGAGGATCCCCGTAGATAGCGACTGTCCCAATGCGTGAGAGGGGTCTCTACGCCCACTGAAACCCTTGTTAAAACACCAGGGAAAGATTTATTCAAGAGGATAATGCTGAATGGTTGCGCTCATGAAATTCACCAGAGACATATGCCGGTTGTTGGGACTCGGAAGCGGTAAGTTAACGTCCCTCTGTTGAAAACTTCAACCAACTAGCCACAAGTTTTAAAAACCGACAATAATGATGCAATTGACTAACTCTGGAGGTAAACCGACATGCGAAACACACACTCTGGTTCCTATTTGTTATTGTGTGCCTCTCTTGTCTTTTGTCGAAAGAGTTAAATGGAGTTGAAGCAACAATGAAAAGTTCCCATGTTGCTAGTTCCACCCTTTTCCCTCTACTCGCTACTTCGCCTTTATTTAATCAACAAATCCAAACTTTTACCTAAAGCTGACTCAGAAAACACGTTTTATTCGTTTGGCAGGGTTCTTTTATGTGAATGTGGCTAATAATTGTGAGAATGGTTTGATTTGAAGGCCAAATAGAAACAAACATTCGCTCCCTGTTCGCGTTGGTATGAAAACAATGCTTCAGATATAGATGGAAAAACCTCGCCTGTCTGTTTATTTATATTCGCGACAGGTTGAGTCTGAAGCTCGTTTAAACTATGTCCACCTCCTTTTTTATTTATTTAATTGCAAAATGTTTAGTACACATGATTTAGTATGATAGGGGGACTTTATAAACCAGAAATAAGTCAACATTTCTCCAAAGAACAGATGTTTTTAATTATGGGATCAGATTTCAGGCTTTTCTGCACATCTGCAAATGTTTTTTGAGTTGAAATAGTATCTATTGTTACAATTTTCTTTGTTTTTACTTATTTTTTCAAACCCCACCCGAAAGAACAGTCATGCATTTTTAGCTTCACATTGTTACAAGAAGAATGCAGCTAATATACACCTGTTTAAGTCACAGGAAAACACTGACTTTCTTTTTCTTTTTTTCTTAAGACAGCCTTGCAATGCTTTTTTTTCTGTCCAGCCCACCAGTTCCCGATGATGCACTGTTATTTTGCATTCCTGTGGAAAGAGCTCACCTTTCAACTGCACTCTGATTGGGGAAGTTTCTCTGAACAGAAGAAACAGAGGATCTTTTGTTGCCTTTGTCCACCAATTTTGTATCATTTAAGTGTCAGAGGGGAATCCGCCCAGGTTATTTGTGAACTGAGAGATTCTGCAACTTTTAAACCATTTGTTTTGGAAGAGTAAGACTATGTGATTAGCTGGCTTTATTTCCTTATGCTGACTACACTGTTTGTTTCAGCTGGATTCCATACCTAAGGACATAAAAACTAGTAGATGAAGAGAGTTCCAGGTACCTTCAGCAGGCTTTATGACGATTCCTATTGCTTTCTGCATTGTTGACCAGAGCTACTGCACCCAGGAGAGTACACATAAACATTGAGAGAACGAGGAAGCCCAGAGGCTCCCCTGTCTTTTTTGTTTCTTCCCCAAGAAGGAATAGAGTATAAACTAAGCAGGAATTTGAAAGGCAAAACTATCCATCATCACGTTGAGTCACAGCATGACTCACAGACCACGTATGGATTTGTCATTCTCCGCAAAACTTCGCTGAACCAATGGAAATCTGACACTGCAAAGTTTCCTCCAAGGTCATTTTATTTTGCTTCGAATTTGTCTTGTGATTTGTTGTCATCTACTCTAAGAGAAACGGCAGAGCGGTGCCTCCTTCTGCTCTGTGCCCAAACAATACACTACATATAAAAACGCAGTGCCTGTTCTGTAGGTCATACGGCAGTCCTCAACGGGACTTTTTGTGGTATGTGATGGCTAAAGTGTTCCTCTCGCTTAAAGCCAAAGAGAAACCTCTGAGCAATTTCTAGCCTGTTGTTAGGCATTCCTGACGCTCAGAAAGCATGAAGAATAGCAATTCCCCTTGTCTACATCTAAAGTTATTTGCAAATTTCTGCTTTAATAAAATGTGAAAAACCTTAATCTTACAGAGAAACATATTTAGTTGACATCCAGAGGACACAGCATTTAAAATGAGATCTACCCAGGTCCTGACAGAGCTCTACATAGTTCAACATAGAATTTTTATGTTTAATATGACAAAAAAATTGGAAACGCATGACTTTCTTGAGCTGTATTTTTTGCTGTTAAAATGTGACGAAAATGAGTGGGACTAAAGTCAGATGATGCAGGAATGCTGCATTGTTGGCTGTGGGTGTAGGTCAGGGGTTGGCAAAATCAACCCTCGAGTGACACTGTCCTGCAGTACATGACATGTTTAATCTGTTAATCTGCCACATCTTGCAGAGTCACCTTTAATAACAAATGTGATGTATTAAGCATTATAAATGTCAAAGTTAAAACATTTTAATGCTTACACTCACTAAAGATTACCTGAATATAAAATGTAAAAGCATTTTTTATTTTTTTATTTAGGCTTTAGCAACATGAAACAATGCAATAAGCCAAAGAATATCCTTTAGAAAAAATCCAAAGTAAAAGACATTAAGTGGGTGAGACAATTTTTGGGATGATCTTGATCAATATCTTGACCCTGGAGCTGGATGGAGGGACATCGGGGACAAAATCCAACTAATGGTTATTTTGATAATACGTGTATGTGCTGAGTATTTCTTAGATTAACAGAATAGTCGTCTTTTTGTTTTGTTTGTTTTTTTGGTAGTGCTAAATCTGAATACGGTTAGATGTAACAGAATAGAAAATCAATTTATTGTCCCACAATGGGGAAATTCTGGTGTTTACAGCACCAGAAACATTAAAGAAAAAATGGTCACACAAATATGGACCTTAGAAAATGTGTAAGAATAACATAATAGTGAAGAGTTAAAAGATAAAAATAAAATACTGTACTGTAAAGTGTTCTGCAAAAGATGAATATTTTACTTCAATTAATTATCGCATAGCAATAATAAAAAAAAATAAAAATAATAAAATAAATAAATAAATATATATATGTGTGTATATATATAAACAAACAGTTCTCCATCTCTAGAAGTACATTTAAAATTGCTATTCAATATACCATAATGCATGGTTCTACAAAGAAATCCCATTAAGTGATTAAATATCCATTTTTAAATCACAAAATTAAAGTCACCATTTCACTATTTATTTATAAATGAATACAAAGTGAAGCAATCATATTTATTTTAGGTGATTCCCAGTCTATGGCATTGTTATTTTGGGCTTGCACGCTGCGATGTTTAGAGACCCACAACCAAAAAAAACTCCATTCTCCCTGGCTTTTTCTCTGGCATCACATCAAAGACGGTTAACCTAAAGAATAAAAAAAAAAACAACCTTGTATACCTTGATACAGGTTAGCAGCCCATGCGTGTAGTAGATCAACATATGCCTCATGAGTGTGTTTTGAGTAACTTCCACCCCATTAGAGGCTTATGGACAAATCAAAGCATTATATGTAATGCACTTAAAATCACTTCATGTAACCTTTATTTTACCAGGGCTTATACCCATTTAGATTCAGAATGGCCTAAAAGCAGCACATTGGTTCCACATGAACAACATAGATTAAAGCAAAAACATATATTTAAAGGGACATAGTCATGTTATGCCTATTCAAAAACAATTTGATCTTAATAAAATAGGTTTATATACACAAAGTGTCCATCTGGATACTGCGTTGATATTTCTTTTTGAGCCTAAATAGAATTTCAGCACGGGGCATGGTATGCTGACATAAACCTATGTGGCGCCGTCTGTCAGCATTGCTGCTTAACTATCAGAAGGCCAGGCGTTGACAACAGAGGCAGGTACCTAATAGAGCCCATCCATCCTGTAATACCACTCAGTAAAACCATAGCTTGGTCTCTTCTTATCATTACTGGTACTAAAATCTATAGCACTAAGATGAGGTTTACTTGCTCAACTATCAACTCTGCAGCTTTAGTTTCCTCTTTGTGAACACAAACATTCATTCTGTAATAAAAACCCCATTTAAGTCTTATCCCACTTGGAAAAAAAAATATGTTGTTTTTATTTTCTCACGCTTTATCTCGGACTTTTCCACTGGGAGGACCTAACAGGCTTGGTCATAGGACATCCTTGTTTACCCCCCTGCAAACATGCAGTATTGTACTGCCGTTGTTGTTTTAAAATACACACAGAAGGCTATGTTTGCTAAGAAACTGAGATAAAACCTAAAAATACAAAAGTATTAAATAATGGATGCCATAAAATTAAAAAAACAAAAACAACAAATAAAACAAAACCTTGTATGCAACCAGAGTGAGCTACTAGTTTGTAATAATAATAATAATGATAAAAAATTAGTATACACCGTCAGTGTGCTGCTTTGATCATTTAAAGCTTAAACCTTAAACAGTATTTTCTGTTCCCTAACAGGCCCTGCTGTGCAGCAGCAGGAAGAGCCGATGGACTGTGTTGCTGCAACCTCTGACCCATGTCATGATGCCACTTTATCACAGGTACTGTGTCATCCTGACCAAACCTGCTTTGACTTCAAAAGTTAGTCTCTGGTGTGTGGATCTAATCTACCATCTGTGTGTTTGCCCAGAATGCATTAAATGAAGAGGATCTGAGCGAGGAGGAAAAGGTCAGACGGAAAGCAGAGCGACGGCGAGCCAAGAGGAAGGTGAGCTCTAAATGATATCAATCACCAGTTTGTTTTAATCCATATGAGTGGTGCCCTGTATTATTCTGTATTTTTTTGTTTTAGCGCCGCCGAAAAAAAAAAAAGCAAGAGCAGATCAAGCAAAATGATGGCGCTGAACAGGTAGCGTTTCCATCATAAAAATGTTCTACATTTCCCCTTTGCTGTTAGAAGCTAATTGTCCATGTGCTGTCACATATTAGGACGATGAAGAGGATGGCGGCGCAGAGTCTGAGCTGGATGAAAGCGAATCAGAAGCAGATGTTGCTGAAGAGGAGAAACAAAGGGCAACAAAGGAGGAGAACAAGGAAACAAAATCAGCTGTTCCTGACAAGCATGTTAGCTCTCTGGTTATGGCTCCCACAGGACTCAAAGGGCAGCAGAAGACAAAAGCCAAGTCAACTGAAGAGGTACTGCGTAATTATAAGTGTATTACATATTCTCTGTCTAATGCTCTTATTGTTCTCATGAACCCACAAGACTTGGAATATAAATTGTCTTGTGTAGCCTGGTTCTTTTTTTTTTTTTTTATTTAGCCAGATGGCATGAGTGGCATATGATCTATAACAGTGTTTGTTCTTATTGTGCTCTACAGGAGCCAGAATGGGATGTGAGCAGTGCCTTCTTTGCTAATGCTGCTAGCCATATCAAGCCCAAAGGATCAAGTCGCAAATCCAAAGAAAACAAAGAGAATGAGGCCAGAAAAGAGGTGAATGAAACGATCAATGTTGCACACACAAAAAAAAATGATCTGTTTACTTATCAATTAAATGGCTGAATGGTACAAAGTCTTATTTAAGCGAAGAACTGGACTCTGGACCATGACAACCATTTAATGCATCTGTGCATGCGTGTCTATTGCCGTGCATGCAACACATTGAAAGGGTTATTCTGTTTACAGACAAATGGAACTGACAATATGACCAAGAAAAGTGCATCACTGACGGGTAGGGAAGGATTTTTCAGCACCTTGCAACAAGCAGTCTTTAAATTGATTTTTCATTTAAACTTTTAACAATGGCTTTTAGAATATTATTGATTTACACTTTCTTTCTCTCGGGATATTTCACCTATGATGCATTGGTCAAGCCTTTAGGCTAGTGTTTCAACTGAAAGTTATTTAAAGTTTGTTTTGTTTTGTATGTCTTTCAGAAAAAGGTATTAAGCTGGTGCAGGAAGGGCAGTATGCACAAGCAGTCTGCATGTTTACAGAAGCCATAAAGTGTGATCCCAAGGACTACAGGTACATATGCTGTCTGCAAAATAAGTGACTGTGTCTTGCAAAAGTATTCATAAAGAACTGTTGTATTTTGTTTTTGTTTGTCAAAACCACAGTGTCTTTTTTTCAGAATTAAAACGGAAGAAATGTGGAGCTAATTTGCATTAATGACAAAGCATAATGCCCCTGCCAATTCATTCTATTTTTGTTTTTAACTGTCGTTATGTTGCAAGGGTTTGGCAATAGTTTTCCACTCCAGATGGTATGTTTTGTTCAGACTAAAAAGTATAATTTTTGTCTCGAACCAGAAAACCTTGTTGCTCATGGCTGCTGTGTCCATGACCTATGGGCAGAGGTGGATAATTCAGGTCCAGAAATTAAAAGGCCTGTTCAGGGATTACCTCCAACCAATTGCATTTCTGGGTTTACAGCGCAGTCTGAGTGGCTTATCACTTGATTAAGTAAACAGGATAAAGAAAAACTAGGCAGGGATGGGTGTCATGTTGAAGTTCTGCCACTTGATAACCCCTTGATAACTGTAGAGATTCATGACCATGGGCCTATTGGCCACTCTTCTTCATTTCTCTGTCGCTTTACAGACAGACCATGTGTTAAGCAGCGTTCATGGATTGAGATACTGTTCTATAATCTGGCTTTTTTCTCCACAACTATACACCTTTCTATTGTTATATATATATATATATATATATATATATAGCCTTCACAGAACAGTTGGGTTTACTTTGACTTGCACACAAGGAGAAATTCATACTTTTATTTAATTTTTTTCCTCAGGCCACTGGATGCTCAGCTTGTTAAGGGTACTGCATTGATAACATAATTCAGATGTTTATTAAATGGAAAACTATATTTTATTTCCCTTAGGAATTCTAATAATGCAGCACTTTGTGTCTCTATAACTGATAGTGTCTCAATGAAATGGACCTTAAACATAAAAAATTATGGCTTTAAAATCTGGTCTTCAATTTTTTTTCCTACCAAATTTGATTTATTTTTTCCTACCTTAGGTGACCTTGATTTAAATTGCAGCAGAATTCAAGCTGTGAAAATGCTGGTAATGCAGAATTTCACAGCAAACAAATAAAAAAAAACTAAATGTTTGCAACTAGTGGTGTTACAGCCAGCTAGTTTATCAGCTATCGGTACACATCTTAGAACAAAGTGATGCACTGATGTCACCTTGATCTATGGAAGTGCATTGGTAGGAAAAGAAATTGATTTTTCAATGAATCACTCGGCCCTACTTCAAACTAGAAGTCCTTTTATTAAGGTTAATTTTATACAGCCTTTTGTCATATATTTAAATCCTAACTCTGCAGATTCTTTGGAAACCGCTCGTATTGCTATTACTGCTTGGAGCAATATCCTCAGGCGCTGGGAGATGCAGAACGCTCCATCGAGCTGGCTCCAGAGTGGGCCAAAGGATACTTTCGCAAAGGCAGAGCTCTCATTGGTATGAAGGTGGGCACAAAGCATTCTTGCTATGCATATTTAAATACAATAAGGAATATTTCTGCTAAATGTTAGCATCTGTAAGGCTGTGTTGTACAGTATGCAAATTGTTTGTCTGCTTGCGCGGTAGCGGTACAGCGAGGCTGAGAAGGCCATGGAGCAGGTGTTGAAACTTGACAAAGACTGTGAGGAGGCAGTCAATGACCTCTTTAGCTGCAAAGTCCTTCAACTAATGGTAAAAAACTTTTTTTTTTTTTTTTTTTAACCAGATCCAACTACTTCTGGACATTTTGACTCTTTTATTCTTATATTTTCTTCTTAGGAGTTTGGATTTGAAGAGATGCAAAGTGTGTCATTGCTGGAGAGATTTTCATCTGTGCAGGCTGTTCTGGCATCTTGTTCAGAGTCAGCAAGAGGTAAAAAAAAAAAAAAAATTCCAGTGCTTTGTATAATCCAAAACTGGTCAGAACTGTTCTATTCTATACTGTTCTACACCTAAAGCTCTGATAATAGTATTGGAAATGAAAAATTAGTATCAGGACATCCCTATCATTTTTCCTTTTTTTAATGTATAGAATTATACATGTGTTGTGTTTTATGCTACATTTCCTTATTTTTTTTTTTTGTAAAAATGTGGTTGTGTTTCCACAGCTGGAGGCCAAGATGCATCAATTGTGCAGCCAGGGTAGGTGAACATGTGTTCACTCAAACTACAGGGTCACATAACATGATTTTCACTTTTCATTTTCAGCATGTGTTTAATCATATTGTCTTTTATTTTATTGTAGAAGCCCTTGCCCATCTCTTTGGGTAGGAAATGTGACAACAGAGATAACCGAGAAACACTTATGGGACCTTTTTAAAATGTATGATTTTACTGTGGTATGCTATTCAATACTTATTTCTGGGTTAAAATTAGCCTTTGTTAACAAAACTGTTGTGCAGAAGCTTATGAGGGTGATATTTTACCCAAAGTGGGTAACCAGATGTCTCTTATTTTCATTGCAGGTATGGCGATATAGAGAGTATCCGTGTGCTGCATGAGAGATTTTGTGCCTTTGTCAATTTTAGGAATGCAAACATGGCAGCCCGAGCAATGGAAAAGCTAAATGTCAGTGATTGATTTTTACTTAATTCTTTTGTTTTATTGCCTCTCTTGATCCAGATTTTTTTTTTGTGGTTTAATCTTGGTCCATATTTTTGCTTTATTAGGGGTATTGCATTGAGAACACGCGTTTAGTTGTTAGGTATCCTGACCGCCGCACTCAGAGGGTCCTTCCTATTCCACTTAGGACTTTTCTTCCCATCACACAGCAGGCTGGGACAGCACCTGGGTAAGTAACAGGTTTAAAATTCTTACTTTTTCCCCTTAAGCCTTGTGAATGTTTTCATATCCCTTTAACTGTTCTGCATTTTAACCAAACCACTAGTGTATAATGAAGTGAAATGGAAAATTGTTGTTGGTTTTCAATAGTTTGTTATAAGCATAAATCTGACAGGGGTAGGCATTTTTCTTGTTGCAGCCATTTCAATTTTTAAGAGTCAACCTGGATGAATACAGCTGTTCTGTTGATGCATCAGTGAACAGACCTCCAAAAAGAAAAAGAAAAACACTCATGGATCACGAATTGGAAAAGTTTAAAGCCGGGGAAAAGATGTAAAACTTTAATCCCAGCTTTAAACTTCTTAAAAGGCACCTATTTAATCCATCCCAAAATCAAGAATATGCATAAAACTTAGCAAAACCTGGCCAGCCATGTGAAGGTACCAGCTGAGCAAGGAGAGGACTAATCAGAGGCTGAGAAAGATTGGGAAAACAAATATTAAATTGAGTTCACCATCTGTAAAGCATAGTTCTGGCTGGTGTACCTGTCTAGCCCTCAGAGTGAGGACCATTCGTCCAATTTTACCAGCAAATTGAGGACCAGTTGTTGCAGAGTGAGGACATTTTATTGGTCCTCACATGCTATTTTGCTAATGGTTAGGTATAGGGCCATGGGGTCAATTTGGTTGGGGTGAGGTATATGCATAAAAATGGTTGAAAATGACCTAAAATTAATGGGAGTCTACACATGGTCTTCACTACATATAGTAGACCAATTGTGGGTGTTTAAGACATCTTAATAATCCTCGATACATTATGCATCTTTGATTTAAATACTTTATAATAAAGCCAGATTTAATGTGTCCAGATTGTATGATTACCATTTACTATTAGACTTTATACAAGATACAGCATTAAGAAGCTTCATCAGTGAGTGCTACCCGCTTAGACAAACACTACTAACAATAGACAAATGCAGCCCTTGTGGTTCAGGAGTTTGGAGCCCTTTTAAATTGTGAACAATCTGACAAAGCCTGAACTGTTTTATAAAGAACAAGCAAATCTGCTATACTTAGATGTGCAAGGCTGGCAGAACACCAATTTGGACTTGCAGCACAAGGAATTTCTGCAAAGTTTTAGCTTGGATGGCTGAGGAGATATGAACAATATGCTTTTTAGTTTTGTGTTATTTTTATGTTGCTCGATCACATGTCACAAAAAAAAAACATATACAGCCCCAGGCCACTCTACGTCTCATCCTTATCTTCTTAAAATCAAAGTAACTGATTTGTCCTCTTGTCTGTTTTTTCCTCTGTTTATTTCAACCTCAGTCCTCGAAGACGTGGTCCAGTTAATGGAGATGAGTGTTACTTTTGGAGAACCACCGGCTGCCATTTTGGGGACAAATGTCGCTACAAACACTTTCCTGACCAGAAAGGCAAGGACAGAAAACCCTGGCAGCCTTGAACTATGTTCAAACTGTGCCTCGGCAGTGGAACCGAGTTGCTCCAAAAATCTGCCCACAAAAGCTTGAACTAACCGCATCGGGATCTCTGGACTAAAAATATTTTGGTAAAAAATTACAGGCAGGCAGAGGAGTTGGGAATAGTTGCACATTAGACATGTAAGACTGAGAGTGCCATGCTGGTTCTGTTACCCAGTGATCTCAATGGATGCCTTTTCTCAAAAGTACAAAATTAACCATGGAGGGATAACGGTCACACTGGCAGCCCTATAGGGACTTACTTTTCTCACTGGAACTTAACACCTGCTCACAGTTCATGGAAGTAAAATTTTTGAGGGGTTAGAAAATCCTAACTCCCCCTTGTATAATACAGGTTTTAAAAATACCTTTTAATGGATGTCATAGACCTCGCAGAATGCTAACCGACCCTCAGTTTGTGAACGCTGCTGCATTTAGGAAATGAGGTGTACTCATTTCCTAAATTTGCCTTTATATCACATAAACATGCAGGTTATATTTGGAGCATAAGTTTGTGCCATTATCAGCAAATAACCAAAGACATTTCAGCACTTCTCCTATGCAACTAAATCATTCAGCCTTTGGTACGATTATATCGTCAACTGGACTGAAAGACAACAAAACAGGCGTAGAGATTGTTGAGTCAGTATGGTTATGCTAAGGCCTGATTATCTTCATAATGCATGTGAGGCATAATGATGTCAAAAATCTCATGTAGCCTGATGAAAACAGTGCCTCTTAAGATGGTAATGCCTCATTTGGTGAGTCTGTCTGAGAAGTGTTCTTTTTTCTGTATTGAAGGTTTGAGGCCTGTTTTGATTTGACTGACTAGATTTCATGACATGAGCTGTGATATGTTTCAGTTCCAGTTGGGTTCATAGTTTTAAAAAAAAGCTAAATCTGTTTATCATAACCAAACTAAGGTATTTAGGTGTGCGTTTAGTAGATTTTATTATTTTTTTGCCCCTCAACTAATCGTTTTGTGACATTTGCTTTAGGTCTATGCAAACAGTGTCAGAGAATCACATCTTCCTCACCCCGGGGATAAATAGACAAACAAAAATCAGTAATATGTATCATTCATTCTTAAACCTTTCGAAAATCAGTGTTCATGACCTTGGGGCCTACATGTCAGTATTTCACTAGGCTGAAGAATCTGATGGCTTTACATAGTTTCAACACTAGCTGGAGAATTACACACTCGCTGGCATGCTTTTTGTCACTTGCTCGGCAACAAGTACAGCTGAAGTCCACACTACATTCACTAGTAAACTATGCACTGCGTAGGAAGAGTATTTATTTTCCTATTTATACATATATGCATATATATTTTTTAACAAGGGATACTTTACAAACTTAAAAAACCCCCCCAGTTTGCTTAGAACCATATCACATGTTGCACTTCTTCTTTCCTTTTATGGTTTTTTGTGGTTAAAACTTGTGACAATGGAATCTGACAAAAAGAACCCCCAGACTGCACTTGTTTTTTAAACATTTGCTGTTTCCTCATTGAATTGATGGTGTTCAGTATTTGAAATGAAATTCTTTAAGGGTATAAAATAATTTTTGGCCCACTAATATTTGATTAAAGCATGTTATACTTAAAATTTTAGTGTTTTGAAACATTTCAATCTGGACTTTTTTTTTTTTTTTTCTTGTTCCAAGTACGTTTATTCCCTCTAAGGAATTATTTTATTTGAAGTTATGTATGTATACATACCACCAAGAGTGCTGAGGTTCTTTTAATCTACCAAAAACTATGTATTTTTTTTCTGTAATGCAAATAAGAGTTTTATATTTAATAAAGATTTTGTCCCATCTGCTAAGTTATTGCTCTTTATGTTTGCATGTGGCCATGTGCTCCACAAGGTGGCAGGGTTGCACTGAAATGTCACATTCTTGAAGATCCCACCACATGCTTTACACACTTTTTTTTTTTTCTATGCATTTTTAATTATGAGAAACCGAAATGTGTATTTAAGTGTCTTCTTCTAACATGCTTGCTGGTATGGGGACAGCACATTTACCCTCTCATCACTAGAAGACACACTTGTGTGGCCGACATGAAGCAATAAGGAGTTGTGCAAAACCGCTCAGACCAAGGAGAGTTGCAGGCAGCCCTGAGAACCTATGGGAAAAGGCAACCAAAGGGGCCACAGATGACATTTTAAATAGAGGAACTGTGGCTTAATGCCAGCGGATGTATGAGAGTGCACAATGCTGCAAGATTTAAAAAGGAGTTTGCCACACTGAACGTGCTCAAGATGTGAATCAGCCATTTTTCTAAGGAAGGTTATGAACATAAATAATTTTTGTGCCAAATTATCTTTTCAGGATTGGTGGATTATGTGTGAATTTGGAGGGCTTTTTGATATTTTTCAAGACTCTTGATTATGTCATTGTTAATAGGTTGTGCTAGTGTTCATGCAAATGATCCCTAAAGTGAAGGCTATCGCCCTGCTTTATGTAACTGTAGAAACAAAGACAGTCTGATACTCTTATCTAATTCAGTACTTGGGGAATGATCTGCTTATAATTTTATGTCAAATGCACATTTTGCATATTTGATGTATTACAATGTTGAAAAATGTTATTTAGAGAAATGAAAGACTAAAAATCTCAGTTTTGCTTCTAGACAGTTAACTCAGGACTATAGGTAGCCCATAAACCATCTCACCTCACCCCACAATGCACCTACTGAAAAAACAACCCAAAATTAACAAATTCATGAGTGAGAAGAGTCTGTAATTTCCCTTGACTACAGAACAGAGAAGCGGCATCTACATTTAGTCTGAAATAAGTCTTTCCTTTGCCAGTCACAGATGAGTGAAATAAAATAAAAAAACAGGCTTGGAATAAAATGAGAAAAAGTGATCATTTCAGTAAGTACTGATTGGAGATGAAGAAAAGAACGTTGTAAAACTGGCTTATAATTAAATGTTCCCAACCTTTTTCCAAAAAGCAGTGGACACAAATTTATATAACCAAGATTTTTATATATATGCTACTATATAAGCTGGGAGCAAGTGTTCCTTTGCATATGTTTCTGACTGTGAGATAAAACAAGCCTTTAAAAAGTATATCTAAGACGTGAAGAATTGAGACCTTCCTAACTGGCTAAACTCTCCTTAATCCCATATATGTTTCACTACTATGTGGGTTCATAAAACACATTGATCCACATCCGGTGTGGTACTAACCAGATAGTAAAGCAGCTCTGATAAGTTAAACTATAATCAACGGAAATAGGATTTACCTTTTCAGCTATCTTGTACATGCAGGTCAGAGGTAGCTGCTTCAGTCCTATTGAGTTGTCCTTGTGCTTTATTCCCAAAAATCAAATCAAATTTTATCAGATCATAAATAGAAGATTTTTATACTAGAGGATCAAGCTTTATGAGCCATTATACTTGGCAGATTATTATGGTGTCCACTCTTTCTGTAGAGGGGGTTCCTAAGAGCTTTTGGCTTGTTGAGACTTGGAGTATGATTCCCATTATTTTTAAGCTTTTAAAGGCAGATCCACAGTGCCTTTCATAAGGTTAAAACTCATTCATTGTTTGACAAGATTGTTCTGATCATCTGGAAATGAAAGAAAGACAACTATAGCTAAACTGAAAGACTAAGCAGGAAGAGCAATAAGCAGAGAGGCAGACAGTCATTCGGTAGAAGAAGCAGAAATCGACAGCTAAGACAGTTGAAATCTATCAATAGTTAAACTAAGACTCTTTAGATTTGTGCTTAATGAAATACTGCTGAGTTGAATGCCAATTTGTTAAGCAACAATAAAAGAAAACCTGCAGAAGTACTTTAAATTGAAAGGAAAATCAGTAACAAGATCTAAGCTGGCATGTGAAGATGCATTCAATCCAATCTGACTTGGCCTATAGAGTATCCTATGTGCACACCTGACAGGCACACGTGATCCAAACAAACTGCACTTGAAACGCAGTCGTTTCCTTATGCTACGTTTACACTGTACGCAATTTCAGCATCAAAAAAGCACCTTTTTTTTTAAATGGATTTCTCCAAATAGCATACCATACTTTATCTGTCGAGTAGAATCCTGGCAACCGATGCATCAGTGGGAAGCCTGACCTGTGTTTTCAGTGTATGCCGTCACGTGAAAGAATCTCCCAAAATCACTCTGGTCTTGTTTCTCTCTTCTGAGACCTTTCTCTTCTTCTCATACACTTTTTGGATGCTTTTTTTCTTCCGAACCTCGGCCATTGTCATAGAACCGTGGTGAGAAAGGCAAGCTTTAATGACTGGCTGAAAACGTGCACAGCACAAGAAAACAAAGCTAACGGGATGAGCACATAGGCCGGCCTTACGAAAACATATGACCAGAATGATTGACAGTTAGGAGGCCCACTTATTTTGATGATCCACCTGTAAAAAGAACTTCCTCCACTATACCTTTAAGCAAGAAAGTCCACCTAAAAACATTGTCTGTGCAGTCAGTTCATCAAGATTATGATCCTACCTTAAAATATAATTTAGCTGTCGGAGACGAGCAGACCCCCACATACCTGCGTTGCGCTTTCACTGGGAATCCCCAGCAACAGTTGCCTCAGGCCGGCCGCCTCTTTCTAGTTTTAACTCTCACAATATTTATACAACATTCCTCCACAAAACATACTGACTAATCTATGCATTTTTTATTGCTTGTCACATAGTATAAAAAAATCCAACCATGTACACTTTTAAAAATCAGCTAAATTGATTCTTTGTTCAGAGAACTCTCCATTCTTCTAAATAAACAAAATCACTAATATAGGACTTTTAACAAACATTAAATGTCTATGCAGGTAATATTTCAAATCAGGTCATAATCCAGTTTTAAAGTATATGAATTCATTAGTGGGATTTTTTTTAATCAATCTTATGAAATTTGCGCACAACCTAACATAATCAACCTCCTACTGCACTCCATGCTTTACAGTGGAAACTTACATTCTTCTACTGCCAGTCAAAAGTCCAAGCATTATGAAAGCCTGAAAAGACGGCAGTGGGGATGAACATGTCATTTGAAAAGGCACTTGTTTATTGTTGGAGAGCATGTATTTATTTCATGCCTCCACAGATTGTGGGTAAGGGCAGAGCTGGCTTGGTTTGTGTAATTAGAGAGGTGGAGAGAGAAAGCTTTCTGCCGCAGAGACCTGCTTTCTCAGATAGTCCTTTGATTTCTCTGGGAGCCCTGAGGAGCACTCTCACTATAGCCCACACCCGACTGAACCGTAGAGCATTTGCTCACAAGCAGGGACACCTGTCTAGTCTCGTTTGTTTAGTCTGATATGTTTAGTCTGTGTCATAAACTAAACTGGATCCATGCCACAGACTGTGATGGTTTAAACCTTAGCATCCGTATTTCCTTGTTCTCTTCTTTCTTCCCTGTCACCCTCAGAGATCCCTCTGATTTGGCTGCACTAATAGGGGGTCTGCTCTTCCTGTTCTGGGTTTAACAGTAAGGGAGGGACCACCACATTGCCACCCAGTGGCACCATCTCCGTGATACCCAAACATGTCTGCTGCAGCTTCAAAGGTTATGCACATGCAGTTTTTTTGATGTGCAATTACTTAACACGCTTCAAGCTGGAAATCTGCATACAGCTAAGTGTTTATAATGGTTGGGCTGTATGTTTAAGTTCTACCTCTCCGGTCCTAATTGCCATTTTTCATGTCTATGAATAAACCAAGCTGCCTTAAAGAGGTGCCCACTGAGGTTTACTTAAAAACAGAAATATAGCTTATCAAAACAACAGCCCGACGCCAACATTCTCCATGCTGCTAAATTTGTCCAAATTCTTTAAAGAAAAAAAAAAAGACTCAATAAGCAAACATGTTTCAAGCTCCCCCAGTGGAAACAGTTCAAAAATCCTTAGGTATGGTCAAAATCTCGAAGTTCAGATAAATCAATCTGGATCTGAAGCGATGACTTAAATCCTTATGCTCCTTATTCAACAATGGGAGGTTATAGAAATCTTGCATACCCCAGGCCCAGGGTGGAAACGCGCATTCTCATCGGTCACGTTCACCATGGCTACGGTGAGGCTGGTCCTATTTTAGAGTTGGTGGTTTGTGGCTGTCCCAACAAGGAAATATCTACCCTGTGGTATAGGGAGCTTCTTTAAGACACTTGGAACTTAGAATTTAAAACTATTCTGGAAGCAGCGGCCTTCCTGTTGGTTTAATTCAAACACGTTGCCCCTGAAGTTGTGCAACACTCTGAGGGTGATGTGTAAAAGATCTGTTAAGCCTATAGGAGGAGAGAGGTGTAAATACGTTACGTGTGAGGGAAAAAAAGCAGTTAGATAATAAAGAAATAACTTACTAATGTAATTATTATGCAAATTCTACACGTTTCTTGAAACTAGCTTTTGGATCGCTGCATTTAAAACATCAGTTATAAACCATTAACTTATTGAGTAGTGCTGCATATATTGTTTCAGTTGAGTGTTAAAATAAATGCTGAAACCAGCTGTTTTGTATAAAGTGTTTTGCACAGCATTCTTGGCACATTTTATTACCAGATAACCCACAAGCCTTAATGTATCTGATCTGGATTTTATATATAAGATCAACAAAAAGTAAATTATTAGTTTGATGGGAAAAATAATGCATATCTGTTTAAATCTTTGATATGAGTAAAAATACTTTGTTTTAACCTGTTTTCCTTTAACACCCTTAAATAAACTTTCAGGTACCAACCTGAGCAGTAATTTGAAATAAACATTTTAAGAAAAGAAAGCTAGTAAAAGTAAAAAGTAATACCAATAAAAGGATGAAGAGTACTGCTTCTATTTTAGCGGTTGTTACCCAAGATCTGCGCATCATGCAGACGGTTTTGTGGCTGCAATCAGCTCCACTGTTTAGTGTGTTAACCATAATTCTCTATATACAGTATGACAGAAAGAGATCTGGAGAAAGAGGAGGGAGGCAGTGAAAGAAGCAGGGAGGGATATATGGAGAAGGAGGGCAGAGGGGTGAGAGACTGAGAGAAGCATTTGGTAGGCACACTTATTCACACAGTCACTTTCCCCTTGCTAGTGACTTTCACCACTGCAACCTTTTGCTGCCTACCAGGTGAGTTAACCTTCATGTTAACCTTCATGGGATTTTATAGCTTAATCTTTTTCCTTAAGTTAATTTTAGTTATGTGGATGTAAGCACATGGTTCTTAATGTGTGAGTGTAACAGGTGCTTTAAAGGATGAATTGTTGATGATTAATAGGGTTCCAAACTCACTTATGTCCTGTTTCTTTAAGAGTACTGAGACTGTTACAGGAAAGTTTAATAAACTTTTATATTATAAACTTAATATTTTATTCCATAGCAGTGGTTAATGGCATCCAAGCTTCCTACTTGAGGTGTGCTTTGCACAATGTTTTACATGTTGACAGTTTTGTTTTTTGTAATCTTTGTTCTAAAATGACATCCACACACATTTTAGAGCTTTTTTGTGGCACTATGTTTTCCTGTGGTCTGACTTGTTTAAAAGTATTTTTCTCTCTCTCTATTTTACCCACTTGTGTTTGTACCGAGACACTTGTTCAGCACCAGGTTAAAACCTGCCTGGTGTATTTCTGTCTGGGTAGTTTGCCTTGGGGAATGTTTATTCACATGAATTGCCTTACAGAAGCGTGGTAAGGTTTTTTTAAATTATATGCCTTCGTTTGACATGAGGGAAAAATGTGCTGATTTGTTATATATGGCTTCCACTGCATCACCGTGAGTCTGCAACAGGAGCAGTAGTGATTAAAGTCACTAACCTGGCAAAAAAAACAAGGCAAAACAAGTCATATCTCACTAACAATCACCAGATAAGAATAATTCCTGACAAAACAATTCTTGATAATAATAATAAAAAAAAAGATTTAAAAAAGAAAAATACTCTAGCAGGGGCCCCTTACACTATTGTGTGCCATTTAAATTCTATTTTTCCCCCCTTAAAGTTAAAATGAATGCTGATTTCTTAATCTAGCTGAATATTATCAGTATTTTATTTATTTTTTAAATGAAAATTAAGATCTAGCTGAGTCGTTTTCTCTCTTTCTACTTCCAGGATTCTTCCTTCTTCCCATAATGACCAACTCCCTCGGTCTGAGCGTCCAGCTCCTCCTGCTGCTGTCCCTAAGCTTCACCGCACGTGCTGAACCTCGCAGGACCACGACCCCTCAACGCAGAACGCCTCGTGCACCGCCCGCTAAGGTGCGCCTGGCAGGCAACTTTGCGCGCGAGGCGCACGAAGGGCGCGTGGAGGTCCTGCACAATGACGCCTGGGGGACCGTCTGTGATGATGAGGTGGACATAAACCTGGCTAACGTGGTGTGCCGAGAACTGGGGTATCGAGGAGCAGTAACATGGGCTCACAGCGCCAAGTATGGAGAAGGAACAGGTGAAGGCACCACTTTAAGTTCAAACCTTTGCTAAGTTGTATAAAGGTTGTCCCTTAGAAGAAACATCTTCTAACTGCACAGAGATTATATGCAAAGTTAAAAAATGTAGGTTTCATATTTGAACATTTCTACTTTTTTATATCAAAATGTTCATTTTGTGTCTTTCATTGTCATCCACCAGCATCTATTTTAATGCTCTATGACATTCTTAGCTTTGTGATTCTAAAAATATATAATTTCAAAATGATTAACATCAAATAAAAAACATTTGTTCATTAAACAAATATATTTAAATGAAATTTAAATCTAAGAAAGGAAACAGCACTATAGAAGACTCAATAAAATAATATATATATATAAAAACTAAACATCTCAGGAAGCATAGAATGAAACTTTAAGAAAAGTTACTTTGAGAAAGAAAAGTTTATTTCATTTAATTATCAGGGATTCAACCTGTAGAAAGGATTTTTGGAAAAGATGGTTCAGTCAATTCTCACTTCCTAAAATTAATTTCATAACTTGCAGATTGTTTAAATCAAACATCTGAACACATGATAACCACTTCCCCCCCTATTGTTAGAAAACTGCTCTAAAATTAGAAATGTTTAAAATGTAGTTGATATTGTGTGTAGTTTATATCTTGATTATTTTTGTGGAAAAATGAATAACAACCCTGCAAGTTCTTATTCTATACCCATAATGTTGGTGTTTAAACAAAAATACACATGTCTGGAATAGTTTTGACAATGGGTACATGGTAGCATTTTAGTTGGGGATTTTTGTACAAATTCTATTTCAAATATCTACAATTTTCATTCTACATTGGAAGGAACTACTTGTTGATATTCTGATCTAAACTCATTATATACACAACTGCAAAAGGGGAGCTATTTATTTGCAATGGGAGTGCCTACATGTTCCTTATTGTTGACTGTGAAGAGGAAGAAATTCTGAAAACCAGAATTACTTATTTTGACGAGAAAGAGTATAAATCCCTTATATCTGATGTAAAGACTTTACTGATAAAAATGATTACCAAAATGTTCTATTATGTTAACTTAAAATGTACAAATATTTTCTTGGTTGCCAGCAGTGGCAAAAATCCTTACTGGACAAGGTTACAGTGTCTTAGCAAACACAGCCACTCAGACTTTAAAAATAACTAAGATTATGAGCAAACAAAGAAAAACTCTGAGATTAAAGTCTACAGCTTGCTAAGGATGAGTGGCAGGCCAGCGGAAAAAAAAAAGTTATGGCTAGAAAAGAAGCATTTAGTTGAGAAAAAAAAATCTCTATTTGCTTGCCAGTGTTTGGAACAGTTGCTGTGGTTTATGTACATTCTTTAGCAGGGCTTTTAAATCCAAATTAAAGAGAAGCTTGAGTGTATTCACGAGGCTGAATCTACATCCTCTGTGCTGCCTTGTAAAATACTGTGTATCCACTGCTAAACACACTGCTAGGGTGCATACCTAAATCAGCCAGCCCGTTAACGTCAAGTGTTAGATGTTAAGGGTGCTGATTTAAGCTGCTGTGTGGGGATGTTTCTCAAAGCCATGCATAGAGCCATCATTTAGAGCCCTAATGAATAACGTTATGATTTTTTCTTTTCTTTTATAAGGTCCTATTTGGATGGATAATGTACGGTGTGATGGCTCAGAGAAGTCTTTGAAGGACTGCAAACACAATGGTTGGGGGGTAAATGACTGTAAACACTCTGAAGACTTAGGGGTTGTGTGCACCCCCGAGCATAGACTGGAGCAATCTGCCAGCAGAAGTCACACTACACCTGTCCGGCCTTTTGGTAACACTGCTTCTCAGTGGGGTGGTATTGTGGCAACACAGAGGCATCCAGGCTACGGATATTATGGAAATGGTCATCTGCAGGAGATCCCAAGGTTCCACAGGCCACACCACTACCAGGTACTGCTTCATCTGGGCTATCTCTCCTCTTTTTCTAAGACAGATGTCAATTTATAGACCAGATTTCCCTTTTTCTGACAGGGTCGCAGCAAAGTGCGGATTGAGGAGGTCCGTCTGCGTCCGATCCTTTCAGCTACAAAGAAGAAGAGAATTATTACAGAGGGTGTGGTGGAAGTGAAGCATGCTGGGAGATGGAGGCAAGTCTGTGACCTAGGTTGGAGTCTCAACAGCAGCCGAGTGGTGTGTGGGATGCTTGGCTTTCCAGAAGCAAGTCAGCATAGTGTCAAAACATACAAGTGAGTATGAGTGCCGCTGTTAGGAAGCTGTTTTCAGAAGAGTAACCTGCTGGGTAACAGAAATTTCTTTATAAATATAAACCTTTCCTGGAGAATAAAAACAGAGCAGCAGCACCCCATTCAGAGCTCCTTTGAGCAAATGACTCGCTTTAGGCTTATCTTTCTTACCCAGCCTCTTCTCCACCGTGTCACCATTTACACCCCCTTATTCAGCCTTAGGATGATGATAAAGGGATCCCTGTCCCCCCTCCATTGCCCTTTCTCTGCACCTCTCGCTTGGCAAATCACCCCTACACACCTCATTGCCTTTCTCTCACATCTTTGTGCTCCCTCCTTCCGATGCTATCTTCTTGCTGAAGCTCTCAGACAAAAAGCAGCACTTTAACTTTTAGATTCCCATACTGAGCTGTGATATCAGTGCTGATTGTGGGGAAACTGGGCCATTAATATCATGCTTGGCTGAGATTACTATTGGAAAGTGAAATCAGGGTTGGTGGAAAAGGACTTGTCGTATTGACAGGGCATCTTCCTCAAGTACAGCTCATCATGTATTTGCTTATACATCTAGCCTCCTCGTATCTTCAGTATGTGTGCAATTCCTATCAACACATATTATTTACGAATGTGGATATGCGAGGAATCTATGTGAAGCAACTTGAAATTAAATTTCTTCTTGTAAAAAAACAACTGTGATGAGTCAGTATTTAGGACTATTGAAGTAGAAAAAGAAATATCACAACAAATCTCAAATATTTGAGGGGGTATTGAATTAGTTTAATGGTGACTTAAAAGGTAATCTTGACCTTATCTGAGTTCATTGATTATAGCATTGACTTCTTAAAGACAGCATTTTAGAAACCGATAAATACAAAGAAAACAAAACACCACACCAAAACTGTTTTTACAGAAGTACACTAAAAGTTGAAAAGTAATCTGTTTTTCACCAATAGAAACATTATATATACTAAATGATGACTAATCACTTTAAGCCTTTATTTTTGTTAATTATGAGGAAGTAATGAAAATACTATTTAAATTAGAACATTACATCAGACCAATAAAAGCATTTTTCATGTAGAAATGTTGGCCTAATGATAGGATATTAATACCTGCTTAAAAGTTGATTTGAAAAGGTATTTTATCTGACCAATAAGACCAATGTTTTATAGGTTTCTGTTAAAACAAGCAGCTACTTAAAGTTAATAGCATTTTCACCAGATCAGACGGGTAAAAACTGAATGTTGAAAGTTGGCTAAAGAACACTGCAATGTTATAAACCAATCACATCCAGTTTTACAGTTATATAGTTTTTATGCACCATACAGAACCAATAAGTTAAATATAAATAAAATTTATACAAACTGAATAGAATTTTTTTAAGATGTTAAAATATAAATTCGATTTATTTTGACACAAGCAGTTTCCAATACAGTGCATTACAGTGTATATACAAATATACAAATGTTCACCCAGTTTAATTTGTTTATACTAAACTATATATCATTTACATGTTTGCAACCAAGATCCTCGTTTCTATTGTATTAACCTTTAAGTGTTCACTTTGTTTGAACTTTGACAAATTTAGCTAAAGAATGAAAAGCATTAAAAAATCATGCTTTAACTTTGTAGATGATATAAACCACAAATATTTATCGACTTATCCTTTTAAGTTGGACCCAATGAGCTTTGCAACTGGAAGGCAGCTCATAGGTGGGCCTATGCTGATTCATGGTTTTGGTTTATTCCTTATATTCCTCGATTTAGCTGTTTTTTCTAACTTTTCTAGCAGCAACATCCAAACAGGTAAAACTGGGAGGAATATGAATTTAGATTCTTGAATAATTAGGAACACCAATGAGCTATAACAAGTTCCTGGTGTTTAGAGAGGAAATCACACAACATCAATGGTCCTATGAAGAAGGTGGAGTTTACCAGCACAACCTGGCTCTGTTCATGGTCTGAATAAGATCATTTATTATTATAGCATGCTTGGAGTTCAGCTGTGAACCATTCTGTGTCTCAATTCAGTTTCCTCTTGTAGTTAAGACTGGACAGCAGAGAGCTGAAGATGAGACACACACGCATCATCCAAGAGATGAGTTGGATGAGTAGATTTGTATTACAGCAACATTAAAGGAGACGTTTGGCACCTTACCAAGGAGCGCTAGATGACAGATGAGAACAGGGTTGCAGTAGCTTGAAGGACACAGAGTTAAGCCTATAGAGAATTTACCGACTTTTTAATTTTTCACCAAAGGTCAAGTAAAGGAGCCTTGATAAAAGGACTTCTTTTGCTTTCTTGGGATTTGACTCAGGCCACAAGAAGTGGATAATAGTTGTTATATCTACACATACAGAGAAAGGTTTGGGCAAACTTATCCCACTATGTTGAATTGTTTTGGGTGTGCTCATTTTAGAGTTGTAGCATAGAAGTGTGCATGAATTGTTATTTCTCTGTCAGCTTGGCCTGCATATAACCCCAGTGTTTTGCTGAGGTATAAGGCTCTACACTGGTCTGAATCATGATTATGTGTTTGCTTCTGAATCTTTACCTGTCTGCAGTCTCTGCAGATGCTTATTTGCTCCTTCTTGATATGTGTTTTCAACTGCAGACTGCTTCTCAGAGTACAATGGCCCCCATGTTTTAGCTGTTTCTCTATTACTCAAATTCATATTGGAAATATTTTTTTTTCAGAACTAAATAGTTTTTCTAAATAGGCCACATTTCATGCTAGAAATTATAAATCCAAATGTGCTGTTTGTTGGAAAAACATGAAGAATTTATGTAAGGCTTTCCTTCAATTTCCAAAGAGATTCTATTTAGCCATGACATCCCCCTGCTCACCCTCCTCTTCCTAACTCAGCCTTTCAGTCCATTCTTCGAAATTCTCGACCCTGCCATGTTTCTCAGCTCTGTGTGTTTTTTGGACGCAACTCTGAAGATGCTGTAATTACAAGTTGGTCAGGACCAAAGCTCTTCTGGGTTTCTACTGAGGGTGAAAAAACACCCCCAATTATAGCCGAGTGTGTGAGAGAGTAAAAGAGAGCTGGCAATGAAAATGGAAGCGAGTAACAAGAGCAGGCGGCAGTAGGGAGATGGATAGAGAGCAAGAGCCTGACGTGCGAGGTTTTCGCTTGCTCCTGTGAAATACGGCCAATTACAACTGAGCTCTGCTGCACTGTCCGCTGTGTCAGCGGCTGTCTGTCTTACTCTGTCACCATAGTGATTTGGGGACTTAACCAGCATTTGTTTAATGACCTTTCAGCTCAAATTTTCTTATAATAAGGGTATCATTTTCAGGCTTTATGGTTACATTTTTTGTGTCCAAATGTGGTTTTCCTGTCTGGTGTCTGTGTGATCCTCCTCAATGACCTCTCTAATTTACTCTCCCATCTTTTAATTATCGCATGCATTCCAGTGGCTATGCTTCAGGCTTGCAACACACTCTGCAAGATTCCTTTCAAGTACAAATGAAGTAGAGAAGTCATATAAAACATCATTTTTGACACATTGTAAAAACAGTAAGATCCATCTTTTTTAAGTAGATGTGTTTAAAAACGTGTACATCTTGAATATGTAATGCTGAAGTTTAAGAATTTACCTTAAAAATAAAAGAACCTTAACCCTTTAAAGCCCGATCCAAGAATAAAACAAAACAGAAAATTACTTTTTTTTGGTTTGAAGTCCTTATTTGGCCTTTTAACAAAATATGTAAAAAGAAAAAATAGAAATACATTTTTGATATTAATAATTTCTTACTATGCGATAAGTCAAGATTATTTTTTGTGTAGTCCTCTGCCCTCTGTTATCAGGTATATCTGATTGTGTACAATAGGATTTTGAGCAAAGTTTTTACCATTAAATTATGCAAAATGTGTCAGACCCAAAACATTCCTGAAACCGTATGTATCAAATATGATACATTTGGCATTACAGGGTTAAAATAGGCTGACTTTGTCTTCTCTACCCTGTAACCCCTCCTGATAGACATTAGTTATTGAAGCAGCCACTATCAGGTCTACAGCTTTAACCAGCTGTATTTACCTACACCAACTCCTGCACAACTCCCACTTGACCCAAACTAATGCAAACCAAGGTAATACAATATAATCTGCTCCATATAGGGCAGTAGAGTAACACGGAGATAAAGATAAAGCTCAAGATCTAAATTTTAAGCATGCATAGGGGAGTTCTCTTTGTTCCCTCCTCAGTGTCTCTATTCTTTACAGGCTCTCTGATGGTTTGGTGGTTGTTTATGTTTAGTTTTGTTTGTCTTAAACATGCTATAGTTTTTTTTTTTTTTTTTTATTGTGTCATATTGCTTTTCATTTCGTCTGATTACATTTATTTACAGCAGGGAAAAAAATGCAAACAATAGGTCCCACGTAGACATTGTTTTCCCTACAAAATACGTTTACCTGCTATTATTTCAGGCAGTCCAAATCTATTCAATTGTGCACAGTCTCCATCTCAAATGTCTGTCATTGTACAAATGCCTGCTTTCTGATGTCTTTCAAACGTGCCAAATATAGCGGTGCTAAATATCCTCCTCCCGGTATTTTACAAGTTTTAGTCATTAGCATTGTGTTCTGCATATTGATGATGACGCAGACAGAAGTGTTTGTGCTTCCTTTCCTCTTACACATATAATTTGATAGGCACTTCGTTTAGTAGATCAGCTTTGCACAGATATTTAGTTTGCATGTTTTTATACATGTAAATCTTTTTACACAGTTTTTAATGCAGCAAACTGATAATAATTTTAGAAATAAATTGGTAATCTGGGTGAAAGTGACTCATCTTATCTAGAATTTCAGGCACCTGGCTGTTATGTATTAATCAACTATTAAGCTTTATTTATCTTTGTTACAACAAGTCCTACAGAGACGTTTTTTAAACAAAGCCCAGACAGTAAGCTGTCTTAGTTCAGTTCATTGACGCTTCAACAAAAACTGAATTCACACAATTTATACTCTTTGTTACAACTATATGCAAATATGTATTAAATTCAAACCACCTGTAGTTTAGTCAAATGAACGACCAGGATGTAACATTTACAGCCTGCTCTCTGAAAAGGAAGAACGGTTAGCTGATTTGTCTGTGGTGAGGTCACAAACAAGTCAGACATGTTTGCCTCATCAGGAGTGTACATACACACTCTGCTCTCTATAAACCACTGTTGTGAAGCCACATGACAGACACATTAGAGTATTTTATAAGACTAATTTAAGACACTGTAAAGGATAAATTCAGAGCTCCAAACAATCACAGTTTGCTTGAGGTTTATCGAACTTCTCTAGGCTAGGTATCCCCAACATTGTTTCAAATTAATTTAAATTAGGTTGATTCAGAAGTCTTAATTTCATTTGGAAATAATCAAAGTTTTGGCCTGCATTATGGTTTTTGTAATTGCATTTGTACTTTAAAGGGACCAAAAAAGAAATGAGGCAACTGGGTATAAAATATCTAGTTGAGTAAATGCATAGCTCAGATGATTGTAGAATAAAGGCTTGCTAAATATGAAACCATCCTAAAATATTTTTTAAAAACACATATTTTTAGGACAGCACATATTTCACGGAAACAGGTTATATGATTCTGGAAAGTGTACATTCATCAATCCATGACTTCATGCAGCTGTCAAACAGGACATTAGGTCATGGACAACGAGCCTCTTGATTCCAACATCCTCAGTTTGTTTTTCAAGGTTTGTGCTTTGACTATTACAGGAGCATGCTGAGTTTCATGTCAGCAATGCAAATATTGACCCACCTTCGCTTTCATTCAGATACACATAGATGTGTCTGTTTCTCCAAAATGGGAGAGCTACTGAAAACAGCATACTGAGTTTTAGTAAACATTTCGTTTAAGTGTTCTTGAAAGATGTGGTAGAAAAATAGTGCATTCATTTTAATACATCATGTTTTCCAGTGAAATCTAGGTTAATTGTTCTTGTTATGGCAGATAAGATATTTGACATTTAAGAAATATAGTGTCCCACATAAAGTATTGGTACAAGCCACATCACGACAGTGGTAGCTTGCCTGTAGCCATGTGTATCGGTTTAATTTAGATCATGTTTTTGTTGTAGAAGGAATATGGCCTTTGCAGTGGTCTGTGGATGACTTGGCCTGGGCCAAGCAGCATGTACTCTTTGTTACATTATGTCTCTGCGGGTTGAACAGAGGGATTTCCTCAATGCCATCCGAACTGAGCCAGCCCAAACATTACTGCTTAGTTCCCTCATGGTAACACAGTTTTTGTTTGTCTATTGTTCTTGGTTCGCTGCAATGGCATGCAACATTTTTGTTTTTTGATTGCATGGGTGGTTTTGAGGGTGACATTACAGTTCAGAATATCTTGGGTGGTTTTTTATTTTTTTTTTTTTTTATCCTTCATACTTGGTATGCATATAATGTTGGCCTCATGTGATATATTGATCCTAATTCTTAGATTCAGTGGGTCCTACACAACTAAGTCCTCATTTCACAGCTTTGTGCTTACGTAATAACTTTTGACTCTACAACAGCCTGTTGCCACAAGTACGTTATGGTAGAAAGAGGACAGAACTGTGATAATATTTAACATAATTTTTGACTTTTTTGGTTTTGTTTCTTTTCAGGAAAATATGGGATAACAAGGTTAAAGATCCTTCAACAAGGTAATTAAAACAACTACATGTTCAAAGATGAATAGCATGGGATACATGGAGTCCTGATTTAGATCTGTTTCAATTAATTTAAATTAAATTAATTAAATTTCGTTTTTTGTTTTGCTAAACTATAACAAGCTCTACTGATGTAAATGTGGACTTTGTTGTTGTTTGCTGGTAAAATTCCATCCATTCAGTAAATGTCTCATCTAAGAGTTAGTTGCTCATATAATTAGTCAGTTAGGGAAAGCCAAGAATAGATATATGCTGTCCCTCCAGCAAGTTCTGGTTCTACTACAGGGTGTTTTCCTGGTGTCTAAAGGACCTCAGAAAAGAAAGACCCTGAAGGCATTATGATCACCTCTTTAATGCTGTGTTCAACCATTGAAAGCTTGATTTATCCATTTGTATATGGGAAGTTGTTCATTATGCAATGATCCATAAATCACTACCATGGAGTGACATTGAAAAAGCAAGCTCCCATTTATGTAAGTTTTGCCTTCTCTGTCTCTTCCTGTTTAATCCTGAAAACTGAGTTTAGCTGAGGCCAATTTGGTTTAGAATCCTTTAGATGTTATTCTGGGCACTTCTGTGTGCTCTCGCTATATATATGGCTACTTCTAGGTAGATTTGCCATTTCCCTTTTTTCTCCATTTTTGCAAAAAGGTTCTTACTGTGATTTGCTTGGGTCTAAAAGCCTTAGAGGTGAGCTGGCACCCTCTTCAAAAATTTGTTGATTTCACTGAATTTAACTAATTTATATTGGTGAGGATATGTTGCCCTTTGAGATTGTGTAGTCTACTTAATCTTGTCGGACAATGCTGATTCTTGAGTCTGTAGGTCTTGTGGTCATTAGGCCAAATCAAGCCCAATAAAACCTACCTGAAATAAATGTGGTTAGTCACAGTTACAAGCACAGGCACTATTTCACCAATAAAGGAACGTTGGTTTGGATACATTCGTCTTGATTTAATTACACCACTGTTGATTATATTCTGTGGTTAAAAGGACCATACTGAATATGATCTGTTGTCATAATAATAAATAAATATTAGCATCGCTAAAAAGTCTTACCAATGGGACATCATCTTGTCCAGAGCTTAAATATATAACACACTATCTTTTTTGTTTCTCCAGGCTAAGCCAAATGGCAAAAAAGAAAGGATTCTGGGTAGAGAAGGTGCACTGTCTGGGCACAGAAAACACTCTATCAGAGTGCCACGCTCAGCTGTCAATCCCCCGAAGTCCAACCCCATGTAAAAAAGGCCAATTTGCAGTGGCCAAGTGCATACCAGGACCTCAGTTTGCTCGCATCTCCTCAGGAAGACCCCAGGCTCCTTATCCAGTGGTGGTAAGATTTAAAATAGTTATATCCATGTTAGAACTATCTGTCTCTGTTTCAGTTTCTGTTCTATAAAGAAAGGAATCTTAATCTAAATGTTCTACCCTGTACAGCCTGTGCGTCTCAAGGCAGGTCCCAGGTTGGGTGAAGGCCGTGTTGAGGTTCTACGAAATGGGAAATGGGGGACAATTGTTGATCACTTGTGGGACAGAACGGCGGCAAGTGTTGTGTGCAGAGAGCTTGGGTTTGGTACCGCCAAGGACGCCCTGCACGGAGCATACATGGGCCAAGGTAAGACAGATACACTCAAAAGACATTTGGAGCTTTTCTGATAAATATATATCTATACCAGGTGTTGTAAGCAGTTTGGTGGTTCAAATATGTTTATTGTGCATCATGGTATTCTAGGGAGAACAAGGAGACTTTTGCTTATCTTTTGCTTATTGCAGACACCGCACCCGTCTGCCCTGACTGATTAGATAATGTCCTGGCATGTGTGTTTGCCTTTTTTTCAAGGTGTGTTACCTTGTGAGCTGCAAATATGTTGATTGCTCTATCTCCAGCTGTGATTATGTGAGTTTTGTGCCAGTGGTACCAGCTGCCCAAACACATGTGCATGAGCACTCACACTCAAACAAAAAGACCATGGTGGTTTATTTTAGTATTTAGCAACTCAACCCAGAGATGAAATCCTGTAAGATCTAAGCTAGCTTTTCATTTACTCACCAATGCTTTTTTTTCCACTCTTCAACTGGAAATGTCCAGCTCCTGTGTCACCCACAGTTACAGCCAGTATCCAGCTGTTTCAGTGGTGTCCCCACCCTTACGATATGTGAGGGAGAACAGCTTCCCCATGTCTCAGGCTACCAGGGTGTAGTCCTAAATTACATTGAAGAGGATGAAATGTGGGATGATGTTTCACTGCTTCAGCATTTTGGATGATCAAAGCCAATTCAATTTTATGCTATTTCTGTAGATGCCATTTCTGCCTCTTTACTTTTTGATTAACCAGATAAAGTCTAATTTACAAATGTTTATTTAATTATTTGTGTTTTTATTTGGAAGTTATTTTCTGTTTAAAGTGTTATGAGCAGTAGTTAACTGTCCTGGCACCTTTATGTTGAATGATAAATTCAAAAACGTATACATTCTCTACATGTTGGTATTCAGCAATTTAGAAGGAAATACCTTAAAGGACCGCAAGTAAAAAACTAAACATCACAACTGAACACGCAAAAATATGATAAAGTCTAAACCTACATATGTGGATGATCTGTATATACCCCATGCACTTTTTCCTCCTTTTGGCACCCTCTTATATATTGAGCTGATGTGACAAGGGAATTTCTCCACTGTGAGATCAATAAAGTATAGCTTAATCTCAATACCTTGAAAATCTTCATCGCAGCACATGTGTCAATGCATTGAGGTATTGCATTGAGAGAAGTTGTCATCGGAAGTTGTTTTCCACTCCAGCTGCAACTGCTGCACTCAGAAGCTGCAATTTCTGCACCCAAGTATAACTGGGTCACTCGATTGTCCATATGATGAATAAAAATAAACTCCATAGTTGTTTAAACATTATACCTTATAAAGGAATGTCAGAGAAAAGGATTCAAATTGTTATCACAACTGTAAACGTGTAAGCCCTCTGAGAGCCAGATGACTGGAACTGTGAGGCAACATGGGAATAAGTATAGCTGTGTCTGTCTGTCTGTCTGTCTGTCTGTCTGTCTGTCATCTCATTAAAATAACTTCAAACAGCGGGTAGTATATTATGCTGGAAAGTTTTTCAGCTTAAAATTGCAACTTAAAGCTGGTTTACTCGCAGTTTATTGTCCCTTGCTTAACTCCAACTATCTTGCAATTATTATTATTAGTTTTTCAAATTGGAAAATCTTTACATGCACATAAAAAAAGGGTTTACGTTATATACCTCTACGAATGGGTCTGCTATCACGGAGGGATGAGGCTAGTGAAGCATACAGCCCCCTCTAATTACATACTTAGTTAAAGATAAAAACGAAGCTCCTTGTTTGCTTTTCATTTGAAAGCTCACATATACAGTACTGTACCCTGCTACTTTAATGTCACAGCTCCTCGTCTATAGCATGTAGCCTATAATGCACAACTGCTGTGATATATAATTTCCATTAACATCAGTTTCCATTACTCACATTGTACCAAATTTAGTTAAGTTTAAAAAAAAAACGAAAACATATTTGGAATATTTGAATGGGAGATTTAAATTATTATTAGAGTTACACAACATTAGGAAACTCGCTACATACATTTGTTTTTGAAATTTAAATATGAATGCTACAAGAGAGCAGGTAATTAATGTGTGATTAACATATTTTATTATCGTTATTCTTAGTGTTCCTAAAACATAGACCCTATAATAAGTTAAGATAAATTGATTCTGACTAATCTCTGGGATTGAAAGTTTTATGATATTGCTAGCTTTCTAAATTTAGCAATATATCCAATATTCAGGCTTTAATAGTTTAAGCGATTTGAAAGTACAGCTGATGGTAGCTGTTCAGAAGCCCAAAGCAAGTATTGAAACACACCTGAGCATGATGAGCTAATTTATGCTTTGGGAAACTTTCAAATTGTATTATGTAGTTTTATTAACATACAAAAAGACAAAAAGACTGGCAAGCATTCACACTTGATAGATCAACAATGACCCTTTTTTAAAAAAGACACTTGAATATATTAACTATT
The DNA here is from genome assembly GCF_000732505.1 of Cyprinodon variegatus. Lineage (NCBI taxonomy): Eukaryota > Metazoa > Chordata > Actinopteri > Cyprinodontiformes > Cyprinodontidae > Cyprinodon > Cyprinodon variegatus. The sequence goes on along the minus strand of NW_015150454.1, from coordinate 3,520,869 downwards.
TATTTTTTATTTATTTATTTATTTTACTATAGCACATTTATCACACCTACTAAAATAGAAAATGTTAGCATATAGGCTACCATTTAAACATTTTAAGATTTGAATATGTGGTTACAATCCTGGTGGGCTTTAATCGTCTAAATGTCAGGAGAGGGACAGGCTTATTCAAACGTTTAATTAATCCAATTTACTAAAACTCAGATCTGATCATGTCTGGGGAAAAAAAAATCAAAGACATTGCACAATATTTACAGGAACGCAATTTATAATAAAACATTTTCTTTTTCAAAATATTATTCTCCAGAATATTAAGAATAGTACTTGTTAAAACATGTTCTGCTCTTTGTTTTTTCTAAAGGTTTAAATAATTAAGCCTTTTTCCAGTACATACTCAGTTTAGGATCGTCATCATCATCATCATCATCATCATGAACACTCAATTAAATGACACAAAAATGTCTCTCTTTCCTTTTTAAACCAACTGTGTTATTTGTACTGTGTAATTTTGCCATCGAGGTACACAGAGTGTCCAATGGTTACAAATGAGACCAAGGCACCCTCATGCCTGTTTGTTTGTTTGAATATCAAAGCATGTGTGGCTGGTTTCTGTGGATTTATTTTAGGGTTAGGCTTAAATATATCATGCCACAGTTGATTCTGAGGATCTCTCTCATGAGCCTTTCCCTCAACAAGTTAAACATTGGGAGATTAGATCAAATTTGTGGCAGATAAATGTGGAAGTGGGAAAGATCTGTACTTTTTATACACACGGTGTGAACCAACGCATGATGACCACTCTGCAAGCTAACCTTCAATTTGTTAAAACCATCACACAACCAAATCAAGTTAGGCTGCAATCTAGACTCTGTTATCTCTCTTCACCCCCCTTTTCTTGTGGTTTTTCTCTATCTTGTTGATTGTGTGATTTCTGCTCTGTTTGCTGCCATGCAGGTTCTTCTTTTTCAACCTTTTAAGGAAATAGTAAAGCCGCTGTTTGGTCTGTGTTTTCACATCCTGTAGCCATTTACACCACTGCTTTTGAAAGACCCTTTTCGCCCATCATTGTCTATATTATTAAAAGATTATCTCGATCTTAACACACACCAGTCAGCCTTTTGTAAAGCTGACACACATTTGGCCTTGTTTGCTCACTCAGGGTGGCAGACTACACATAATGTGATTGTTGTTGATGTGCTCAAAGAAAAAGAATGGTGGTAATGAGGTATGACAGATGCCTAAAGTAGATGTTTTTGCTGACATGTTTGGCTTGCAGGACTGTTTTGTCATGACAGATATAAACTTTTCATTGACTGTTTGATGTTAAAGATGTCACCTTTTTTTTCTTACAGCACTGTGTTTGCATTGGATGGCACAAGACACAAAATATATATAGCTGTCGAGTTGTTTTAGTACATTATTCTTACACACATTCTTCTCATTTTTGACATCTCTTCCTTTATTTTCAGGTACAGGACCTATTCATATGAATAATGTACAGTGTATGGGGACAGAGCGCTCTATACTGGACTGCTACTTCCAGGAAGTTCAACCTTGGACATTCAAACACACTCAGGATGCTTCAGTACGCTGTAATGTTCCCAAGACCGGTGCAGAGAAAACGGTATAAAAATTAGATCATTGGTTCTCTTGATGCCAGTCAAGAAGTATGTGTGACCCATTAGATCTTCTAATCTCCTTGTTGTTCAGGTGCGTCTAGCGGGTGGTAGAGCCTCTTCAGAAGGACGTGTAGAAGTTTTGATGGAGGTCGGGGGACGTAAGCGTTGGGGCGCTGTCTGCAGTGAAAACTGGGGGATAAATGAAGCAATGGTGGTGTGCAGACAGCTCGGCCTGGGTTTTGCTGCGAGTGCTCATCAGGTAACATACTCAGCCTGTTACAAGTCCTCTTAAAAGTGCCAGCTTTTCTAAAAGTTTTAAAGGATTCTGCTATGAGAATTACAAAGCAGAACTCCTTCGTACAACAATATATAAACATCTGATCTCTTGGAATTGTCAAAACCTCATGAACATGTTTAGTTATCAAAATGAGACTTACTTTACCTCCTGGAGAATGGACATTTCTAAGTTCTCTAAATAATGAACCATGGCGATCTTCTTCTTGTTGGTTGTTTTAACATGCTATTACTTTGGCAGGAGACTTGGTACTGGTCTGGTAATGCAAACGCAAGTGAAGTGATACTTAGTGGGACTCACTGTGTGGGAACAGAGTTTTCCATCCAGCAATGTCGTCGCAACAACCATGTCCACTGCCCTCGGGGAGGAGGAGCCAAGGCTGCTGGGGTTAGATGCTCAGAGAGTATGTTAAACCTTTTTTTTTTTTTACAAACCTTACGATGTCTCTTCTCTTCTGCTGCCACAATTTCAACATATCTTTCATCTTACATCTTTTAGCTGCTCCAGACCTTGTTGTAGATGCCCAGTTAGTCCAGGAGACAACCTACTTAGAAGATCGACCCCTCCACTTGCTAACTTGTGCTCATGAAGAGAACTGTCTGTCATCATCTGCTGCCAGAATGAACTGGCCTTATGGCCACCGGCGCCTCCTGCGCTTCTCTTCCCGTATTATGAACCTCGGTCGGTCTGACTTTAGACCCAAGGCAACTAAAGAAAGCTGGACATGGCACCAGTGTCACAGGTAGGAGCTCACAGTTAAAGGAATAGTACACCCAAAACATGATTAGCCTTCATTTTCTACTCACCCCCATGCTGAACAACACTCTGGAGTACTTTTTTGATATCTCAAATGCATCTGGAGATCTGGGAGGCTTCTTGCTGTCTGCTGACATTCAAATAATGGAGTTCTATGGTGCCCAAGACAGAAAGGTCCATAAAAGTCAACAAAAAACGTGCCGATATTCCTCCATACTGCTCGTCCAATGTATTCCAAGTGTCCTGAGTGGGTAGCATCCAGAATTTACTCGAAACAAAGTCATTTAGAATGTTTTTAGAGCATAAACAGTAGTGTATAGGATTTCCTGAAAGCGCGCGCCCGCACGTTCACAACGCTACGGACGCCAGCAGATCAACCAGATGGAAGTGCGCATGGGGGTGAGTAGAAAATGAAGGCTAATCATGTTTTGGGTGTACTATTCCTTTAAGAAGTAGGTGGAGGTGACAGTTTATTGGTGAATAATCTTGGAGTGGAACAATCTGCTGCCCTGTTTCTCTAGCAAATGGACTAAAAAAGCCAAATCTGCATCTGTTCTTAAATGATTAATATGAACATTGGGACTGATTAGTTCAGCTTTTTAATATCATCTACTATGTCTAAAACTGCAGTCAGCGGGCCTCGTGCAACATTTTTGCATTCTTGACATAACTTTTACTTACTTTTTTCCTGCAGTTGGCTCTTACGAATCCGCCACATCAGATTTAACAAACATTCTTAGCTTCCGCAAATGATTGTAAATAATCCTCGTAAACCTGATGCAGTCCACCTGTCAATAAGTGAGTTCATGTTCCCAAGAAATGTAATTCAGCATATTTCTTGCAATATTATTACCATATAAGGCTACATATAAGTCGGAAGGCTATGACTTCCCCCGCTCCCAAAAGGAGTTTATTCATAGAAATGGCATTGAAGACAAAGAAAAAAAAACTTAACAGGTTCAAGGATCGAAGATCTGCTGAATGATAACTGAGCAGCAGCATTAAAGGATCAGTAAAAGCCAAGAAGTGGGAAATATATTGCAAGAGTTTTAAGTGTCGCAGTTACACTGTTACAGAAGTAAAAACAATAATAAAAGAAAAATCATTTGATGTAAAAAACATTGTTTTTGGATCAAAACGTATGTAAGTGTAACAGATTATATAAATGAATGAATGAATAAATGAATTCTCCATTAGCCAAGATGACAAAGTTCTGCTAAATCTCCTTTTAATACACACAGACTCCAGATAAAGTCTCTTCATCACAGTTTTCATCTCTCTCATACAATGCATTAACATGCAAATGTTAACAGTGAAACTCTAATTCGAGTTCATTCAGACGGACTTAAACCAAATATTCCTGCGGAGCTGCTATGGAGTGGTCAAATGGAGAGAGTGGATTTCCCCATTGTAGGACAATAAATGGATTTACATTACATTATAGTTTAATTTCACTACTCTATTCACTGGGACACTTTTTTTGGGTTGGTTTTTATACATTTCAGTTCTGGTTATGACAAAGTGTGGGTAATTTCAAATTATATGAAGACTTCCACAAAGAATCACACATTCTCCTGCCTTACCATCAACACTTGTAGTTTCCGCTGTGTAATAGCACAGATTAAGAAAAGAAAAAAATAAATTACAAATTTATACAAAAAATATCATTAACAGACTTCTTGATAAGTATTTCACAAATAGTCTTTTGGGAGAAAATGAAAAAGTTTCCTTTATGCAATGACAACTTCCTCAATGTGTAGTAACTTATATGCACCTTTGATAGAAACTAAACCGGCTGACAGGAAAATGAAGAAATGCTAAAAGCTTGCTGAAATAACCCTAGGTACCATTTATTTGACATTTTACATTGGTTATCTCTTTGAAAGCTAGAAACAGTGTTGTCACCTATCCTAATTTGCTAGCTTGTCTGCGGCAGTGGTAGATGGACAAGAAAACTGCAGGTTAGACAAGGGACAAGCTGTTTTTGGCAAAATCAAGTCTGACTCAGTTTGCTAAGGCACAATGTACTTATGCATGGACGTTTCAAAGCTCTCTTTTGACTTCGAGAGAGTAAATAGCCCAGCCAATCTGACCCTAAAACAAGCCTCTATTAGAGGTGTTCTGGTGACACCCTGTTCATATTCAGGCAGTGAGGTCATAGCCTAAAGCAGCCATAGGAAGCCAGTGTTTGGATATGTAAATACCCTCAGTCAGCAGATTCAGACTTTCACCTGGACTTTCCCCTCTGACATCACAGGCACTACCACAGCATCGAGGTGTTCACCCATTACGACCTGCTGACACTAAATGGCACAAAGGTTGCAGAGGGACACAAAGCCAGCTTCTGTCTGGAGGACACATACTGCCCTGAGGGTAATGTTCATGAAGTCATGTTTCATATTAGAGACAGGAAATATATTTAAATATTTCAGCTTCCAACTACTCACATTTGCACACTGTGGCTAATGTATTAGCTCAGGGGACATGGAGGTTACCTAAATGAATGGCAAACTGGATCCCTTACAGTCTGCTTAACAACCTGGTGAAGCGATTAAAGATACTAAGCTTTTCATTTTGGATTGTCAAAGCACGTGGAGGAAGAAAGATTACATCCAAGAATTTTTCTTTGCATATTTTTATTCTGATTTTAATGAAATAAAGCCACACATTTTAGTTACTCACTGTTTGTCTTACTTTGAAATAACAGACTAGGTTTTAGATTGTTGCTTTTCAGATCATGGACCGAGTCCAGAGCGTTCATTCAAATGGACGCATGTCTAGGTCCAAGCTTTGGAGAGCAGGTTCACAACTAGACTGTGTCCTGTCCCACTAGCATTTTTTAAATATACATCGATTATCTCAGAATGTCTTAAACACTTTAATTTTTTTTAAAATTTTCTGATGACACAGACTTCCTCTATCTTTAGGGTTTAGAATCAGGTCATCGTGAGACCTTACCTGTCCCCTGTGGAATTGTATAGCAATAACTTCCTGGATCTTACTGTGAAACAAGAGCTTCTTATTATTTTTTGATAGAATCAGAGAATGATAGAAGCAAGTGAAATGCACAATGAAAAAGTCGAGGTTGTAGACTCCTCTAAATATCTTGGCACTTTGTTTTATAAGCAGTGAAGAAGTTCACAGTCTTTAAATGCAAATCTGACTGTCAAGAGGGGACAACTGCAAAAGCTTAACTCTCTCAGTGTTTCTAATACAATTTGAACCGTTTTCTTTATCAGTTGGTTTAATGGGTAGTAAAGGACAAAACCACCTTAAAAGGATTGTTAATATTTTCTCCTATTTCTTTTTAATCAGAATTTTTACTTCTTGCTTTCAAGCCATGTTATAAATTGCTCTAGTCCGAATCTAATCTCTATTCTAAGTCCTCTATTCTTCTGCAATCTGCTGTTGAATATGAACAATACCTAATGGTGTGCTTTTCTTTTATAGTTACTTATACTATGCTTTGTTCAACTGATGAATTATTGTGGTTAGTGGATACATTTTTAAAAATACAAGCTGCAAACATGAAATCATTTTCAATAGATAAAGAATATCCTTTATTGTCCAAACTGGTAATGTTGTTAGTGACAAATATGTTGACAAATGTGTTTTGTCACAGGGATGCAGAAGAGGTTCTCCTGTTACAACATGGGTGATCAAGGCATTTCTGTTGGCTGCTGGGACACCTATCGCCATGACATTGACTGTCAGTGGGTTGATGTGACAGATGTACGACCAGGGGACTACATTTTCCAGGTTAGAGGTGTTTTTAAACTCTCCCAATCCATTGTATCTATCTTGGATGGACACTGTAAATCTAACAACTTTGGTAATAGTGCTTTTGCTTCCCCTTTAAAGTAGTCGAACAGAAAAATTAAGTGCACTTTCCTACACCCACAGTTTGAGTATAATGTGTAAAGGCCAGTTTTAGGGTCATGTTGTGTTCTCCTGCTACAAGAGGGTGGAACAGTTTAGATTCTAATGAGGCAAGTTCTGTTAGCAGCCAGCTTCTCATGCATCTATAATGAGGACTATATATTATGGTAGAAAGGGAGTTTTACAGGTTGCTTATTCATAACTTACTGGTTTTTGTTCTTCTAGTCTGTTTAAAACTGCAAAAACACAATTTTTATTTCTACCCATTTTATTTCCTCAAGTCTTTGCAACTAGCAGTCATAAACAGATCAAGCACTCCAACCCCATTATCTCCAGTTTTCATGTCAGAACCCTGAGCTGCTGTGGTATATGGGGTTCTTCAGATCATGACAAGCTGCCAATTATCTCCAAGCTGTGGGAGACATATCACAGTGACACTCGCCATATGAACCCCTTAGTTAATTATTGCTGTCACCCAGTCAGTTAGTGGGTTCATTTGATGATTATTGCCCCTACACAATCAGTGTCTCTTAATTGATGCATATGTATTATTTGGTAGGTTTGTGTATTTTAAACATGTTATGTAGGGTTTGTTTTATAGTAGTTTAGCATAGCGTGAAGAAATATAAAGCAAGCCAAGCAGTGAAGAAGTTAACAGTCTTTAAACTAAAAAAAACCCTCAACCATCTTTAACAACAGGCTTTACAAAGAAAAAAAACAGCTGGCCTGCTCTTGAACCTGCCAGACATGCAACAATTTACCCAAATTAACTATTGGCTTTCTTTAGTAAAGCAGCACCTAGTTCCCCTTTACCATTAGGAACGGCTAATTTGCCACCAGTGAATTCCTCCTGCCCTGTTTTTATTTTTACTGCCTCCTTTCAGCTAAGAGATGCCTTCTGCACGGTACGCTTAGGACCAACGCTGTAATTTGCTCCAAAAAAATGAAGGGACACTTTTTGTTGGTGCATTGCTTTGTTTTCAAAGTTTTCATCCTGTTTTTGGTGTATATTGGCTTCTTTCTACCAGAAGCTGTTTGGAACCTTTACTTAAAGTGGGTGTAGTAGTTTACAGAGCAGCTATTAGAGTTAATAGCTTCACAGTATTATCCCTTGGCAAGATTAGTAGAATGGTTGTATCAGCAGGTTACAGAGCTGCTCTGTAAATGACACGCCATTAGAACATGTATGGTAGCACCCAGAATATGACTGATTTCAGACATATAAACATGCTTACTCACAACTGCTCTTTTGCAACAGACTTGGCTTTTAGGCTGAAACTGTTTTTATTTTTGCAGAGTTATAGTGGTATGAGATGGGGCGCACGTTCCTCTCGTGCAAGAACTTAACCATGCACTATGTTATAATTTCCTTTCCATCAGACCCCTGTAAATGTTGCAGAAAGTCTTCAGTGGCCAGTTTTGTCTGGCAAGATCTAAAGAAGTTGGCACATGGTATAAACATTTTTACAATGACTTTTTCCTGACAGATCCACCAGTGTGTTTCATATTTTCCATGAAACATGTTAAAAGCCAGTGTTCAAATGGTCACACGCTCATATATGGAAATCCTAATTAAAATCCTTTAAGGCATCAGGTCCATGTGAAAGTTCGGCACATTTTATTTATCTTTACAAATTGGAATTCAGCATGGAAAAGTCATCCGTTTGTTTTTGTTTTTTTTTGTTTTTTTTTATAGCTGAGGAACAGATTGGCTATAAAAATAACACCACTCACCAGTGCTGTTTAATAATAGCCCCTCTTACAATTTTACTTGCAGCTACTATTTTCTTAATGTGACTTTCCCAGTAAGGGGGGGAACAGCAAGGGATCAAGTCATTTCTTTACAGGTTGAAATCAACGCCTCTTTTAACATGATTAGGTTTAACACATGCTGGGTTTTTGTGGCTGCTAAGTATTTTTATTCTTGTGAACCTGCTCGGTCTGGAGTCTTCAGCGACCTCAAATCGGTTTTCTTTATGTAGCTCACTTTTAGCTGTCTGATCTGCTGCACCTATATGTAACATCTTGTTCATTTAGATTAATGCTTTTAGTGACTCTAAAGACAACATACATGACAGAGCTCCATGTAACATATTGACCATCAGTGTTTTTGATTTCTTTACTTGTTTTTTTAATGCCACCAGAGACAGAAAGGGTAATAGCAGCATGAAGGATGGCAACAAGTTACAGGCTATCAATGAGAAAATGAATTCCATCTATTGAATATTAAAACAATAATTGTTATTGACTTAATCAAATATAGAGCCAACATAATGATAGAATTTATAAATGTTATATGCAAAATTTGTGAAAATAGCTTTCCCTAGCCCAGAAAAGGCCTCCTTACACTTGTGTGTGTCAGAGATGGTCTGTCTTCTTGGGAGAGATAGTCCAACATCCTGTTTCTATATAGATCAAAATGAACCTTTCATCCTTATCTGCATTTCTAGAGAATGGTTCATTTACTCAATGGCTTTAAATGGACCTCAGCTCTCCAAAAAACAGCTGAAATAATGGCCTAACTGCTGCCCAGACATTGCATGGGCCTGTGCTTCTTTACTAGCAGTGTAAAGTCGAGGGCATCCCTCCTCTAGTCTTTGTCACATTGTTTTTTCACTTGGTTGCAATCCATTTAATTTAAATAGTGTTATTTAAACATAAAAATCTAGTCCAGATTTCAAGTGCCAAGTGAATCTTGATGTTTTGTACTTTTCACATGTTACGAGGTGTGTACCTCACCACTGGTATTGATACTGAAAGAGTTAAACATGAGGAAAAAAAATAATTTACAGAAATATTTCATTATTTTAGTCTAGGAAAGATAGTTGTTGAATAACATCTGACCAAATCTTTACAATTAAAAGTCTTCGGAAAATTTAAACAGAATAAATTGAGCATTTTTGCACATTTTGGTGAAATGAATGTTTTTTGTTGAAAAGGTTAAAAAATTACACATTTAATATGTTTTTTTATCAATTAAAATTCAATTGGCTTTTTTTTCAGGAGCTTTATAAATTAAGTGTTATAATGTTGTGTGGTCTGGTATGGTTTGGTACACCGGCTTGGACCAATTTCCCTTTACCCACTAAAGAAAAATATCCTGCCTCATGATGTTGCCTCAACCATAGTTTACACAATTCCCATCTCTCAAATATCAAACTGGGGTTTAAATATTTTGTGAGCAATGCTCTGCACAAAGTATTGCGGTTGCTGCCAGGTTCTAAGACTCTCAAAAGTTTAAGCGAGATAACCCTTTTGCTGACAGTTTTTCTAAATGCATTACTATAGAATCAAACATTTTTTGTACTTTGGACAAAAAGCTTTATTCTGATCTTCTGACAAAGATTCAGGTCCATTTAAAAGTTCCCCACATTGTATTTATCTTTACAAACTGGAAACCTGCATGGAAAAGTCATCAAGGCCGTCTGTTTATAGCTGAGAAATAGATTGACTATAAAAACAATACAAGTCATGAGAGGTGTTTATTAACAGCCGATCTGTTTTTATGTGAAACTACTGTTTTCTTACAATGACTTTCCCAGTGAAGGAATGCCAGCAATGAATCATGTCAAGCTGTCTGTAGAAGTTAACCCTTTTCTTGACATGCCTAACATATTAAATATGCTTTGTTCTAAACTATTCCATTGCAGCTTTAGTTGTATGTTTAGTATAGCTGTGTTGCTGGAAGTTAAACCCATTTCAAAATTTTAGCTGTTTTGCAACCTGTAGCAGGTTGTCTCTGCGGATGGCCTGTATAGCTCTAGTTAGTCTTTCCAAAGACTTTCGATTTTTCCTGTCTTTTGCAAATACTGTTTTTTATGACTATCACAATGAAAGTAGACCAAGCAAAGAATAATTTCATGCTTTACAGGTGGAAGTTAACCCCTCCTTGGATATGGCTGAGTCTGACTTTATGAACAACGTCATGAGATGTCGATGCAAATATGATGGCCACAGAGCTTATATGTACAGCTGTCATGCAGGTAAAGACTGAAAATTTTCTATTTTTTTCATCCAGTCAGATTTCTAAGTTTTCCCTGATATAATTGTATTTTTGTTTTCTACAGGGGATGCTTACAGCGCAGAGACGGAAGACCTGTTTGAGCACCAAAGACAAATCACCAACAACTTTGTGTAGTTCATTGCAGGGTCCAGAGAAAATGCTTTCTAGTGAAGCACAGAGACTATTTAAAGTAGGCTAAAGTCGAAAGGCCCAGGCATCTCAGGACGGTAGAACCCACAGTTATAATGATACAGTGCCTGCTGGTGTCCTGGTAAATCTGGGTAAAACATTCTTGAATACATGTGACACCAGCAACTATCGCATCAAGTCTTCTACTAACTAGAACATTTATTGGTAGCAGCAGAGGTGAAGTTGTAGCGTTGTCAGCATCCTTTCTTGCTATGTAAAGAAAAAAAGATAAGATATAGATTTCAGCTGTTCAGAATTTAACCAAAGTACAAACAATTAATGCTTAAAACAAACATAGATAAAAAGAAAAGGAAAACTGGTGTCATTCCCAAACTGGATATAAAAACTAGAGGAAAACTATTTACTGTTGGAAAAACAGAGATGAGATTGTGTGGTTTATGTCATAATCCAGTAAGTGTGGTTAATTAACTCGTTTATACACATTTTGCAAAAAAAGTTAAACAAATTTCAGATGTTAGCTTTAGCTTACAAACCTCTTCATTTTAATTTATAGTCGGTTCATTTTGAATATTGGTGCTTTCTTTTCATACACCAACAATACTGTAATATTATGTCACATAAATCTTAAATATGTTTTAGATTTAATATTTTGTACAGCATATTTTCAATACTTCTGTTTAATAGACATACTTTATTTTATAAACTCTACTTTTCTCACAAATTATCTTTTATCAGTTTATAACATATGTTGTGCTTCACCTTTCGAGTATATAACAGGAGGTCATTTGTTTAATAGAAGAAAGCACTTTATCTTTTTAACAAGTATTCAGACAAAGTCCCTTTATTAATTAGCCGCAATGTTTTAAATTTTTGTTTTTATTTAACCTCTTTATCATTTTACATACTGGAAACTCCAAAAGGGGTTGTCATCAGGTTTCTCGTTCATTTTGCTATTGAAACTGTATTTTATTACTTTATTTATTGGGTTCTATACAGCATGACAAGTTATTAGATTTTTATCTAAACGTTACATCTAAAATATTTTCTATTTTTCCAGGTATACTCATCAAGGGTAAAATGTTTATCCTGTAATGTTTCATCCTGTAGATGAATAATTTTAGTTTGTGTTATTTTAGTCATTAAAACAATTGTAACTGTATAGTTTTCCTCTTCCAGCCTCTTGTGGGAGGGAAAACTGGTCTGACAAAACCACAGTATTGTGGTAGACAGGCGGGCTGGGTTTTCAGAACATATAAAAAGCCTTTTAATTACCGCCGCTTGGTTAGACCTAAGGTTACAGTTACGATTGAGGGCTCGGGCTTGTGCTTTATAAAGAAACACCATGGATTTGTTACTTCTACAATCATTGAAAAGACAATAATTTGATTTAGCATTTTTGCTTAAACTACACTATATGTTCTGATTATCTGAGAGACTCAGTGAAAGATGGGAAGTTAAGGAAAGAATAAGAAGTGGATGATATCTGGTAAATGATTTATTCAGATGTTCAGATTTTACTTACCGTAAAAAAAAAAAAAAAAAAAAAACTGCCTTGTTGTTGTCAGCCTCATGGAGACCACAGGCTGGCATTTCCAGCTTCTCAACAAAAACAACATGTTTGGGAGGAAAAATAAACTGTCCAGGCTTTAAAGTAGTAAACAGTGGCCTCTTTTTAACTAAAAGAGGCCCTCAGAAATGTACTGTACTCTCTTTTTTTTTTTGAATAAGTAGTAGCTGTACAGACATTTAAAAAGCTTCATGGGGGTTAGTGTTGCTGACCCAGCCTTTTAATCTGTTTGATTTTTACTTTGGTTTTATGGCTTAACTTGTTCAGATGGTTCAGTGAATGGTTTTTGATGCATTTAATTCTGACTAATTTAATCAATTTAATAACTACAATATACGTCTCATGTCAACCTCATATCTTTTACATTTTCTTGAAGGAGTGTAGCGTTAAAGTCTAGAAATGTTGAATTTAAGGTTTGCTGTTTTTAATGCTTTTGACTTTGACATAAAACCATTTTCTGTTGTTTGTGTTATTTAAAACTATGTGACTCCATAGCATGAGTTGGTTCATCTTCCTCATTTTACTGTATTGCTACCTATGCTCTATGCATAGCACTGGGATATTGTTTTCTATGGCCAGTTTTACTTGCGCCTTTAAAGCTGAGAGTGAAACCCTAAAAGCGCTGACAGACAGTAATATTCATAGAAAGCTATACTCTCAGGGACTTTGACCTCATTTAAACAATATATTTCATATGATGTGACTAGTTTGAATTTTTGCTGTGATGACAACAAATAAACCAGAGCGGTTCGGGAATGTTGGTGCTCTTACAAAAACTAATTTGAACCCACATGTTTACTTTGTTGGGAAGAATTTAAGGTATGGCAGTGATAAGCTTTGTTATATTCATGCCCTGAAGGAAGTTCAGATAACTGTGGATGCGCACTGTCTCAGTCAGAGTCAAATCACAACCCATTCATTTATCATTACTGTGAATCAATAAAACTTCATCTCACACTAAGCTGTCTGCTGCTTCCTGCCTCTTTCTTGTTAATGCATGGAACATTGTAAGCATTAATCCCAAAGTAGCCATGGAAAATACTTTTGTCTGCAAAAGAATAGATTGAAGTTAACAGTCCTCTGCAGAAGTACCCTAAACACTTCACATGTGTAACTTTACAACCAAAGACCTCAATGTTCTTTTTTGGCATTTTATGTTAAAAATAAACATTATTTATACAGTAAATATTATTACCTTTGAAATGTGGTATTAGTCAGGTTGAGTGTTTCTGAACATCAATTTCAAGTCTTACTGCTGATTTTTATTTGTTATTAGGTCTGAAAATTGATAAGGCCATATGCTTTGAAATAGGTCAATCCTTGTAGCACTTAATGTTTAGTGTTCTCATGCTTGAAAATAAAACTGCCCAGGGCTCAAGTGTTTTGCATCCTCTAACATTTTCTTAAAGGATTTCTATGTATCAGTCTCTATCCATCTTAATGTCAAATCTAAACACTGAAGGAGATTTTCCAAAGCATGAAATTATAATCTCCATGATTCACTGTGTACACACAAGGACACAATGTTTGGTACCCTTGTTTAATGTAAACAAAGCCCACAGTGGTCACAGAAAGTTAGAATAGATAAAATATTCTGTGAAAATGAACAAATCACCCAGACATTGCCTCTCAAACATGCTTTATAACAGACTAATAAAAAAAATAAACTAATGAAACAGGCCAGGACAAAAATTATGTTACCGTTGACCTAATATTTTGTTGCACAACCCTTTAAGGCAATCACTGCGTTTCGCGTAACTTTTATGAGACTTTTGCAACCTTTCACTTGGTATTTTGGCCCACTCCTTATGAGCAAACTGGTCCATTTAACTCAGATTTGAATGGTTCTAGATGGGATGTTTCAGCTCCTTCGGAAAATGGCCAATACTATTTAGGTCAGGTTCCATAGAAGACCACTTTAGAATAGTTCAATGTTTTCCCTTTTATCATTCTTGGGTGTTTTTAGCTGTGTTTTGGGTCATCATTCTGTTGAAGACCCATTAACTCCAACTGAGATCAGGCTTTCTGACACTCAGCAGCACATTTATCTCTAGAATCCCTCGATAGTCTTGAGATTACATTGAAACCTGCAGAGATTCAAGACATCCTGTACCAGATGAAGCAACACAGCCCGTCAACATAACAGAGCTTCCTCCATTTTTTACAGTAAAGAGAGCGCTCTTCTTGATATGCTTAATTTTTTTTTTCTCTGTGAGCATAGAGCTGATGTGTCTTTTCAAAAAGTTCAATTTATGTCTTGTGTCCATAGGACATTCTCCTAGAACCTTGTGGGTTGTCAACATGTTGTTTGGCAAATTCCAGACTGCTTTTTTTTATAATTTGTTTTCAACAATAAACTCCTCCTTGGTCATCTCCAATTTAGTCAACTCAGGCTCATACAACAGCAGGTGGTACGATTAGACACTGATGTTCCTTGAGCTTAGAGTTCACCTTTAGAGTTTTTTTCTGGGCTCTTTTATTTTATATTAACACCCTTTCACATGCTTTTCTATTATTATTATTATTAGTATTATTTTTGTAATATCCATAGACAACTCTTTCCTTTGCTTTCTAAGCTTCATCTTGACTTTGATACACACCATGATGCCAAACAGCACAGTGACTATAGCCCAACATATAGGCCCACTGACTGATTACAAGATTGTAGACACCTGTGGTGGTAATTAGTGGACACACCATGATTTAATTAACATGTTCCTTTCGGTACATCATTTTTGTCGTGGCCTGTTTGATGAGGTTTCTTTCTAAATCCTACCATTAAAGAATGGTTGAACAAAATAACCTCTGACTTTCAGTTGCCTTGTGAATATTTCCAAACTACAAACTAAAACAAACAGCAGATTTGTTAATAACACAGCAAAAAAGTGGACCCATTTCCTGATTTTCTCACCTGAGAATGGTACCTTGACAGCTTCTCCAAGGTTATCATGCGCCCTTTGCTACTTTCTAATTAACTTTCCCCTTGTCTGGTCTTTCAGTTTGGATCAGCAGCTTTGTACAGTAGCTTTAACGTTGTACCAAATGCTCTCCAGTTTCCCATGATAAACTGCATAAGATGTTAAAAGCCATAATTTGTAATTTTCAGTAACATCTAATGGTCAGACTTCAAACTGCAGCAAAATTAACTGCCCCCCCCACACACACACACCGCCTCTCTCCTCCAACAATATGGAGGCTGTCATCAATGTTGTGCCACTTCATAGTTAAAAAGAACTAGCTAAAAGTTCAGTTTACTCAGCTAAAAATGAAATAGTTCACGCTCATAGTTCACGTTTTTCAAAGTTCACAAACCTATAAATGAACAAGTTGAACTAGAGGTAGAACAGGTTCATCTGGTAAATTAGGCCACAATCCTACGCAATAGAATCTCGTATTTCCCTCTTTAAATATGTGATCATAATATACAGAAAGAAATAGAAATTACTTGTTGCAGTCGGGGTGTGTTGTATGTGCATTGAAGCCTTCATTTAGTCAAAATATACAGAACTTCAACAAAAAAAAAATGATGTCATATGTTCCTCATTCAGTAGCAGATATTTCCAAAGATAGCTAGGATGGTTTAACTCGATATGGTACGTTAAATTTAAAATGGATATGGCTAAAGTACTGAGTTGTTAAGTCTCGGTGGCCACAGTTTGCACAAAAATGTGAGTTTTTTCTGTCCGAGTCTCCCTTTGCTAGTTCATAAAACTGACAAGCGCTCTGCAAAACTGGGATCAGAAATACCAGTAGATGAGTATAAATTGCGCAGAATATTACTAGCACTAGACATGCTTGTCTGTTATGCTGTTTGCCGTATTAAGTGGTGTAAAGTAAAACTAGACTTTATCCGGTGAAAAGTGTCGTTATCAGTTGAATGTACAGGTCAGCCTTGTGTGTCACTAATTATTCTCAGAGCTTTTACTCTATTTTACTTTGTAAAAACTTCCTAAACTACATTTTCCCTCCATGAAAATAGTAGGCATACTAAAATAATGTATTTCCTGAGAAAATAAATGCATTTAAATAATTTCTGTTTCATCACTCGCCTGTGCCTGATCTGTGCCAGAGATGGGAACCAATGCTATTTCCAGGAGCTAACTGTTTTGGCTTTGGATTTAAACACAAATCTAATCTTTTTGAGTTTTATTTTTTCCTTTGGTGTAAACTTTATGGTATATAGTCCATGATCTAAAGAAAGAAACAACTAAAATACAGATAAACATGGTGGAATCTTATTTTGCCGGACTACTCTGAGCATGTCCCATGATGACGTTCGACAAGCAGCAATGGAGAAAATGTAAAAAGCATCAAAAAGCATCAAATTGTCTCAGAAAACATTTTTCAGAGATGTTCATTAGCGCAACCCGACCCCGGAGAAGCGGAGGAACATGGATGGATGGGTTCATTAGCATTCTATAGTGATTTAAGGATAGAACTAATTACCTTCAATACCATAATAACATTATTTATGGTTACCTGGATGAATATTTGCTTTCAGATCATTATAATAATAAATAAAAGCCATGTATATTATATATACCATTTATGTCAGTAAATCCCTGTAACTATTAATCACTGTACCTTTAAAGCTTTGGTATTATTTTATAACATAACCCAGCTTTAAGCTTCACCATACTGTTATCTCTGACCTGTTTGAAGTTTTTCTTAAATTTAGGGATTCTTTCTCTTTAATGAGCTTCTTCAAAAAGAATCTATTCCTTTACAGACAACTGGATAGATGGTAATTTATAGCAGGCAGCCACTATTTACTAAAGGCAATCGTTTACACTGGATTGTATTTGAGAAAGGAGACAGAGAGTGCTGCACTTTTAGATATATGAGGTAAAATCAGTTAAAAGCAGATATTTATTTGTCTTCTAATTTTGCACGTATCCACTACATTTTGGTTAGTCTACCAAACAAATCCAATAAAATAAGAGATTTCTGTTTGTATTCTAACAAATAAGGTTAAAAAAGTGTGAAAACTTTTGCAAGTTCCAAGGTTATCAGATAATATTGCAGACAGATGACAGACAGGTTCTAAGATATATCTCTAGATTTTTGGAAGGTTTTGTTTATTGAACACAAATAGTGATTTCCTTACAGCTGCATTAATACATCTGTCTCTGTCTAATGAGAACATCTCTGAGGTAAATCCTCAAAAAGCCTTTTTGTCCACTTTAGTTACTGACGTTAAAGAAACTTTTAAATTAGTTTACAAAAAATATCTTTTGTGGTTTTGGATTGAATGGGAATAAATTAAGCACAGCTTGCTTAACCATTCCAGTAACAAAAATATCCAGGTTTTAATGACTAAAAATTGCTTATAAAAGCTTCGGTAAACGAGGGTGCGTCTGGATGGAGGAAAAAAAAAAAAAAAGCTCAACAAAAGACTCAGTTGATCACAGCTGACAAATCTGCCCAGAAAGAAAACAGCAGAGCTGTGAGTCGCTGGGATGAAACAGCTGCTGGACAAACAGGAAAAAAAAACTTGAAAGCACCGCACCATGGTCCACTGAGTGAAATCACACAGATTCAGCATCCTTTCATGCCCTTTCACAAAGTGGTATCCTGAAAACAGCCATTTGCCTTGAGCCTGACTCAGTTTTCTCTAGGTGCTGTGGTTCTATTTACCACATTTATGTCAAGTTAAGTCTACTTTAGGAAACAGGCCACCTGTAAACTTGTATTGTCTGTTTGGTTAGCCCTATGAAGGAGGCCCGGTTTGTCTAAGGTGTGCCTCAACCTATACACTGACCCCTTACATGGAAAAGTGTAATTTAGAGAGGAATTTGCTTCTTGTCTGGAAACAAGTCTCCTTTTTATCACCAATCTTATCCTGCTTCCAGACAACAGAGTCTGAGACTTGCTCTAGTAGAATGTGATTTTGTCTTTCAGAACCTGATTACATCTCCAGCCAGGCTGATTCTTGTTGGCACTGACCCTACTCTGCTGACGTGGATCATAATTGTAAGAGATTGATGTAAAAATGAAACTAGTGGAAATATGAAGATGCTCCATTTATATACGCTTCTTACTTTTGCATCGAAATCCTCTTGGGTTGATTTCCTATGTGGCACCTTTGTTTTTATTATGGAAAGGTTCATGGAACCCCACCCTGACCTGAAGGGGACCACAGGCATATCCACAATGAAGACTGTGTGTGCTGTCTGAATAACAGACCTGTCCATACATGCACCCCCTCAACACATATGCACAACCCAAGAGGAACACACAAAAAAAGCTAGACACAGTAACAAGTTCTGCTGTAACTCTTTTAGGGTCAACGTTGCATGGTTTATACGGCAGCCAGACAGAGGGAATATGGCGATCAAGCTGCAGATACTGTGAAAGATTTTCATCTCTGAAGACACGTGGCAGTTTATTTTCATCATAGTGACTGTATTATCATGTCTGGAGATGAAAACCTGTTGTGTAATGTAAAAGCTTGGCATGAATGATGTTTTTACTGTTTTTTTCCCCCGCTTCTGATTATATTCTGCCTACATTTATGCATCTCTGTGAGTTCATAAATCATAAGCGGATCACTTGACACACAGGCGCGAGCTCAGCAGCTGGTTTGCTGATGATTGAAGATAAGTAGATGCTTCTCTGAATAATGAATATATTTGAATAACTGTCCCTTTTTACTAATGGAAAAACTCTGAGTGAGTAAATGACCAGACAATAATAAAACTGGCTTGAAAACTGGCTTGAAAAG
>NW_015150454.1:3498737-3501721 GCF_000732505.1 Cyprinodon variegatus | reverse complement strand
ATAAAATAACATAAGCTGCCAGTGTGGGTCCTTAGGCAAGACCCTTTGTGCTACTGCCTATCGAGAGGTATAGCCAGATGCCCATACCTGAAGCACTGGAAACTGCCAAACAAAGGCTCCAAGCCTAGGTCAGCCTCCTAAAGAGATACACAAGAAACAATGAAGCCAGACAGGTAAACGGGCTGTTTGAAACTCAACCAGCGAAAGTGTACACTCAGTGGCAGGGGCACAATAGTAGAACAACCCCACCAAGGCTGGAAACTGAACAGTACTAGAAAGACATATAGGAGAAGGAGGCAGCACAGAAAAGGAAGGCACATTGGCTGGTAGCTCTGAGAGAGGACCACAGCAACCTCCCTGAACAGAATTCAGTCAACATCACAGTGGCAGAAATCCAAGAAAGAGTCTCAGGTATGAAAAACTGGATAGCGAAAAAAAAAAAAGAAAAAGAAAAACTGGATAGCACCAGGGCCCGACATCATACACACCTACTGGCTTAAGAAACTCACGGCTCTCCACGAACACTTGGCAGCACAAATGAACCAGCTGCTGAGAGATAGGAATGACCCTGGAGGGCTAACCGAAGGGCGCACAATCCTTATCCTGAAGGACCCCTCAAAGGGTACAGTCCCATCTAACTATCGGCTCATAACCTGCCTCACCACAATCTGGAAGCTCATGCCGGAATCATAGCGGCTAAGATAAGCAGGCATATGGATCAATACATGAGCACAGCTCAGAAGGGAATTGGCAAAAATACCAGAGGTGCCAAACACCAACTCATAGTAGATAGAACAGTTGTTCAAAACTGCAGAATCCGAAACACTACCCTAATCACTGCCTGCCTGCCTGATTACAAGAAAGCCTACGACTCTATGCCAAACACTTGGATCATTGAATGTTTGGAGCTATACAACAGCAAGAGGACTCTGAGAACCTTTATTGCAAACTCAATGAGGTTGTGGAAAACCACCCTCCCAGAAGGAACAATAGCCAACATTGAAGACAGCTAGTACCTTGGAATCCCACAAGCAAATGGCAACCTCGAAGAGGTAACAAGGAAAGTGGCTATGGCAAAATACCTCCAACGAGTAAGGCAGGTCCTAAGGAGCCAGCTCAATCGCAAGAATTAGTCTCGGGCAATAAATAGCTATGCTCTACCAGTAATCAGATACCCTGCAGGTATAATAAGCTGGCCAAAGGAGGAGGTACAGGCCACAGATGACACGAAAGCTCCTAACCATGCACGGAGGGTACCACCCCAAATCCAGTACCCTCAGACTGTGCGCCAGCCCTAAGGAAGGAGGCCGAGGACTAATTAGCATAAAACAATTGAAATATCCAAAATCCATAAGTACATCAAGGACAAGGCTCCAACAGACGACATCCAGACAATGGGGAACAGAAGATGAGGTGCCAGAGACTCAGTCAT
Source organism: Cyprinodon variegatus (assembly GCF_000732505.1). Lineage (NCBI taxonomy): Eukaryota > Metazoa > Chordata > Actinopteri > Cyprinodontiformes > Cyprinodontidae > Cyprinodon > Cyprinodon variegatus. The sequence continues at coordinate 3,500,289 of NW_015150454.1, read as the reverse complement.
GGGAGGATAAGCCCCTACATGGGATGTACCACCGGAACATATTTGAATTGGCAGATATCAGGAAATCCTACCAATGCCTAGACAAAGCCGGACCAAAGAACAGCACAGAGACGCTCATCATGGCTGCACAGGAGCAGGCCCTAAGCGCCAGAGCAATAGAGGCCCAGATCTACCACCAGACAAGACCCCAGGTGCAGACTGTGCAAAGAGGCCCCTGAGACAATCCAGCAAATAACTGCAGGGTGCAAGATGCTGGCAGGGAAAGCTTACATGGAGCATCATAACCAAGTGCCTGAAATATTGTACAGGAACATCTGTGCAGAGTATGTGCTGGAAACCCCAAGGTCAAAGTGGGAAACACCTCCAAAGGTGGTAGAGAATGATCAAGCCAAGATCCTGTGGGACTTCCATACAGACAGAATGAGACCGAATGGCAATGGCAAACAAACCGGACGTTGTGGTGGACAAAAAGCAGAGTAAAGCCATTGTGGTTGACATAGCAATACAAAGTGACAACAACATCAGGAAAAAAGAATACGAAAAACTAGTTAAATACCAGGGGCTCAGAGAAGAGCTAGAAAAAACCTGGAAGGTCAAGGCATCAGTGGTACCTGTGGTCAATGGGGCCCTCAGGGCAGTGACCCCCAAACTGGAGGAGTGGTTACAGGAGATCCCTGGAAAATACATCAGTCATCTTGGTCCAGTTCTAGTAACAGCAAAGATACTGCGCAGAACCCTCAAGGTCCCAAGCCTCTGGTAGATGACCTGAGCTTGGAGGAAAAACTGGGTGAGGAAGGATTTATTTATATATATATATAAACTGTTCCTCACCCATTGCAGGTGATATATATATATATATATATATATATATATATATATATATATATATATATAAAGGAAGAGAGAGAGAGAGAGAGAGAGAGGTAAATAATAAACCAGATTTAAACATTTTAAAAACAAAATTAGATTTCTTTGCCGTCTAATATTCTGTCAGATATTATTACCTAGAATACTTCTGTTTAGTAAATATCATAATGAGCAAAATTTTTTGCTTTTTTGGGGGGGGATTAGGATTATTTTATTATGTCTTGAAATTTGTAAGATTACTTTATGTCATTATAATATTTGTCAGAACTGTTTGTAGACTGCTTTGGATTAGACATATTGGGGATTCTTCCACAACAAACTTATTGTCTCATTCCTTCTGGTGTAGCTAATGCCTAGACCACATGAAAGTGGCCAACATATATTTTCATAAAGGGTTTGGGAAAAGGTTATATTCACACAAGTGTACACAGAACCCTGAAGATGCTGTAATACACACGCTGAGCCCTTTGGTGATGCTGTGAAACTGAAACAGAATTGCACTTAAACCAGTAATAAAAGCACTGATCATGCCCAGACAGCTCATTTGAGGTAAAAGCAGAAACATTGTCGTGAAGAGGCACATGCAAATTGCAGATGTATATTGAGATAAAATCACTCTAAAAAGAAAAAAAGCTCACGTGTACAAACTGATACATGAATATGGCCAGCTTTGATTTTTACACTT
>NW_015150454.1:3470459-3497810 GCF_000732505.1 Cyprinodon variegatus | reverse complement strand
TCTTAACTTTAAAGAAATACACTCTATACATTGCTAATGTGGTAAATGACTATTCTGGCTGCAAATGTCTGGTTTTTGGTGCACAAAAGGAATTGTAATTAACTGCATTTGCATATCAACCTCCCAGTTTTGGTCAGTTTAAAGAGTTAATTAGATCAATTATTTACACTGCAAATTAACACGTTATAAAATTGAATCGCAATTGATTCAGAGCTCCAATAAATTGCATGAGCATTTTAAAGCTGGACCACTGAATGACCTCGACAGTGGATGGTGGTAATGCACCTGAAATTGTTTGCCAATCGGCAACACCGGAAGAAATGAATGCAGAATTTTATTTCAAAAAGAATGAAGACTGAACTGTCAACTGTATGAAGGTGATTTGTAATTATTGTAAAAAATAATTCTGTCATCACCGAAGCTGCTCCAACTTGATGACTCATTTAAACGCATGTAGGGAAAGTTATGTGGCTACAGCTGCTAGTGCTACCGTGAGCATGCTTCACCCACCCATACTTGCCAAATGTAGGGAATGAATGCGCAAAGCCACGACGTGAAGACTGACTAGCCATGCTCAACAATTTTGTAAAGTCCTAGAATTCTAATTATTTGGGTATGTTTAGCACATGATGGGGAACCTTGACCCTCATCCTACAAGGTTATTTTATTCCACTGCCCTAGCATACCTGATTCTAATTAATGAATCACTGTACAGAACTTCATAGGCTGTGTAGGAGCAGGGTTGCATGGAACACTTAAAGGACTTTAAACAATGGGGACATCCCTGATACATACACACAAATTCTTGTCTTGGTCTATGTGAGCTTACTGTCATTGATTTCCAGTCATCAACCCTTTCTATCTATGGCCTAAAGGCCTGTTATACTCCCCGCAGCAGTGTGTCGCAGTGAGCTTGTCGCAGATATTTTTGATTCATGCCCGAAATTGAGGCATGGTCTGTGCTATGTTATTCCATGTCACAACGTAAGAGGGACAATCACGAACTAGTGGTAGGTCTAGATACGGCTGAGGCGGTGAGGAACTGGGGGCAAGTTTGTGCGACAACGGAGGGACATGAGGGCGAAAAAGAGCGGGGATCCAGGTGAAAAAAGGGTCCCAGCTTTCTCGCATAATTTCCTGCTGTCTTGCCTGATTTCTTTGTACGGTTTGATGAGGATACAGAGGGAAGCGTTGCCAAACACATCTACAGATGTGCCTAAACATTGTGTTGTGAGTCCACTATCCAGGTTCAAAAAGCCAGGACATTATCTGGATTATTTTACCAGAGTATAGAGGGTAAGATGTCTTAGTGCAGGTAAACTTAAAAAAAAAAAAAGCTATAAAGAAATATCTGATAAAAATAATCTGTTTCTTTTTTTCCTGACATGCAGAAATAAATATTTATTTTGATAATCAAATCTAAGCTAAAACAGAAAAAAAAATGGTATGGTAAGCTATTTCATTCTTTACCTTGAATATGTAGATGTCTAGTTTCACCAAAAAAAATATTTTTTGCTGATCTGGGTGTATGTTTCCCTGCATGTACTTAACCCCAGCCCCAACCCCTCCCCTCACCAATTCTTTCCTCTCCCAGAAGAGATTTACTGCAAAAGAGGCCTGTGAGAGAGCACACATGCTCTGCCCAGTCTTCGTTTTGCACCCTGACAATTACTGCTATATATACCACTCCAAATGAGAGCCATGAACCAGCGTGATTATAGGGTGGAGCAGGAGAAAAGACGGAGAGGGGGGTTAAACAAAAATGGGGGGTGGAGTAAAGAAAAAGGTGGAAGCAGAAAGAGGGTTAAAAAGGGCAACTCACGTAACAATTGGAAATGACTGAAGTATCATGTAAAGTGAACTGTTTTCATGAATTACAGTGCACTTCAAAAGCAGTGCTTTAGCACGACTCACAAAAAAAAAAAAAAAAAAAACGGAAAAGGGAAAGAGTAGATGAAAGAGATTACGTGAAAATAACTGCAAGTTTTCACTCCTTTATGTAACTACCTAAACACTGTAATACTTCTACAATAAACCACACCAGTAAATACAGAACAGGGTACATGTGACTGGCTACAATGTCAGTTTGGTGCAGAACTGCTGCCCTCTTCTGGAAAGCTGACAGTTGCTTTGTCATTAAGAGTTGCCTGACTGTAAAAATGTTTGCATTATTGAAGTTTACATTGTTATTTTGCGTAAGCTGTTAATAGCTGGAATTGATAGCTGTGACATACAGTAACATGGGAAGACAAGTCTTCAGATCCTTGGATATGTAATTGTGGCATAACAATATGTTTGACAGAGACACCTTCTTAAGTTAGGGAGCTTTTACTGACAATAAAATCTCCATACCACTCATCCATTTCTCGCTCTCCTCATGGCTCTTTAGCTCTGAACCTCTCACTTCAGTTGAGTGACAGCTGCCATCAGCAGCGGACTGCCCTGAGAGCTCAGCCCAGTATGGCTGTCAGGAGACATCATGCTGATTCATAAGTGGTATCTAAAGACAGCCTAGTAATCCAGTATAAATATAAGGAATAACAAAATAGATATGGAGATTCTATATTTCATGTGAAATGTTAGAGATAAAAATCAAATTGTGTAAAATTGTTGTTTACTTGAAGGCTTGAGAAATACCACCCTCATTTCCCATCCATGTGCACAAGTCATCACTTCAAGTAAAAAAAAAATCCAACAGGGATGGATCAGCTTTCATTGTACAGAAACCCATGCTCTGCCTCACTTCAGCAGCTTGTATAATTGGAAGCATTTTGCCATGAAGATAGAGTCACTGTGGCATATCAATGGGTACATACTCCAAGGGCATACAGATAAGAGAAGGCTGCCTCTCTTAACTGGTAGTGTCCATGATAGGGTCAATGGTCCTTCCAAAAAGGATGGGGACGTTGTGTACAAATAGTCAATCTATCTGAGGCATGGGTCCCTCTCATATAGTTTAATTCCAATGCTCCTAATCATCGACACCAACATGAAACTGTTCTGTTTGGAAGCCTTGCATGATTGTGCATGCGTCTTTGCAGCAAATAATCTCCACAGTAAAGCACCCAAGTAATGAGATTTATAAGAGATTTACACTTTAACTACTTGCTGGATGACTAAAAATTATCTTATGATCAATAACATGTTCTATTACAATGCTTTTGGTATTCAAATTGCCAAAAACAGACTTAAACAGATATCACCTTGCATTTGTGCAGTTCCAGGGATACACGCACGACTTTGTAAAAAATAGTGTTTGAGAAAATTAATTTAAAGTAAAAAAAAAAATACCATAATTGGCTCAGCTAAGTTTCTCAAAAAAGCCAGTTTCCTTTCAAACAACCCTGGTCCTCAAGATCTACTATCCTCCAGGTTTTAGATGCATCCCAACTTCAATACAGCTGAATCAAATAAATGGGTCGTTTCCAGGCCTTTGCCCAACTGGACAGTCAATTCAGTCATTTGAATTAGCTGTGTTTGAGCAGGAATGCATCTAAAAGTCTGCAGGACATTAGATCTTGAGAACCAGGGCTTGAGATCCCTGTTAAAGTGTCCTTTCTCTTATGATGAAACCTATAAAGGGAACATAATTGTAAAATAATGACACATAGGAATAAAAACAAAAAACATCACCCAAAATGTATCTTTCATTACTTAAAAAAAATGTTTGGGGATACCTGTATATAAAAAAAAAAAAACAATTAAAAAAAAACATTTTATCATGATAAGATAATAAACAACCAAGATCCATCCTGATATCGCTCAAAGTCCTTTTTGAGCTTACATAAAATTCCTGAATGTGGTGCAATGAGCAGACATTAGTCGGCAGTACCACAGCATGCCAGACAAAAAAAAAAAAACTTAATCGAGCCCAGTCGTGCCAAACTAACCTGCAATGCCTGGCCATTTACGGACAGCTCAGATTGGTCAAGACCAACCAATATCATTAAATAAATCTATCTACAGCCACTCAAAGTTCTAAGGAAGGCTCCACTGAGCCTCTTATCAGACCATTCTCTTTTCTAGCAACAACAAACAAGGACACAGAATCAAGGTGACAACCAATCCAATCCATCTAATTAGATTGATTCGTTCATCCTGCCATTTGTGCTTGGACATAAGAGACTACTACTGTAACTTGGCTGATTGCACTGAGTTAATGACATGTTCTCTTCTTATTCATCTTCCAAATAGTTTGCCAGGCTTTTAAAAAACAGGTTAGTAAAGGTAATAAAGAAACATACCTTCAACAATTAAAATAGAACTATTAAATGTTCTAATCTTTATTTAATAAAATATCAGTGAAGTATAATATTGACCAGCTAAACTAATACTTAAAATTACTACTGCATCAGACTTTTGCTATGCCATAAAAAATGGTCAATTATGTTTGTCATAGCTCTTTGGTCTGTCTTGCAATTCATCCTCCATTAACCTCCTGCTCCCGGTTCAGCAACAGTCTCAACCTCTCCTGAAGGTGGGGGCAGGACTTCACTCCCTCTGCACAAATAAAACTGTGTGCCAAGCTGCATAAACCCCACATTCTTATCGCCCTCCTGGCTTGAGACATTTTATGAGCAGGAACTGTCAGACGCCAACAAGAAGAGACATGTTTTATGGACTGCTGCATCACCAACACTACTGTTTACTAGACACCATTATTATTTAACTGCATGTACACTGTAAAAGGTCAGATTTCAGGCTGTTGTTTATCATAGCTTACTGTATACAAAATCCACGTTCAAACCCGCGTCTGTGCTTGGGCACAAGTATATTCTAAATATTCTAGTATGGGTACACATCAGGGTAAGGGAAATGACCTGTTGTTGCCCCTATCTCTGAGCCTAAAACAGTACCCTCTTAAATTTTCTATACACACAAACTCTTACAGCACTCGAGCCTACGGCATCTTAAATGAGCGTTTATTACCTAAAGAGGAAACAATGACTCAACATTGCGTGCCTAGACTGTGAGACTAGTTCCTCAAATAAGTTACAAGAGAAAAAATTAGATAATGTATGAGGCTTAATTTCATGACTGCCTGAATATTCTACACTACCATGCTGTTTCCCCTCAACTGTGCTTCCAGGCTTTAGCTTTTGGTTTTTAATGTTTAATTGAGCTAAACACACATTATTTAAATGTTTTTCACATTCTGTCATATTAGGACTTCCACCTGCAATGTGTTTTATTTACATTTCTTAGGATATACTAGTAAAAACTGGGGCAAAATTGTAAATTAAAAGGTAAAGTCATTTCATACATCATACATTCAATTCAATTCAATTTAGTTTAGTTTATTTATATAGCACCAATTCCCAATACATTTCATCTCAAGGCACTTTATAGTTCACCAAGTCATACCGTCAAATTGATTCAAAGTTTTCTTTCTAAGGAAAACCAGTTGATTGCATCGACTCATTGACTCGAATGCATTCCCTCACACTTAGCATGCTTGTAGCGACGGTGGAGAGGAAAAACTCCCTTTTAACAGGAAGAAACCTCCAGCAGAACCAGGCTCAGTGTGAGTGACCATCTGCCATCTGCGGCCATCTTGAGGACTCTAGTTGGGCAATTGCAAGGCTGGCCCAAGGCATATCAAACTACGCTACTGCTTAGGGCTGCAGGGCACCTACTGTAGGAATCCCCCCAAGAACAATAGTTTGAGTTTCTCCCTTTGTATTTAGTATGCATAATGATCTCTATATAGATATATTTAGAATACAGTAGATCTCTGTGAGCAAGTAGATCTAGGTTAGAGAACACTTTCCCTCTGGAGTTTAAAAGTGATGGTGTAATGGAGACTAGAGGCTAGAGGAATGAAGATGATGAAGGGGTGGATACACGTTGCATTTTGGCTGGAAAGTGAGAAAATCCTTGGCTTTTGAAGTTTAAATAAATTTCCATTCTATTTATATTTGTGAAGCATTTTCACAATGCATGCCAAGGCACTTTAAAGAGATATTTCAATCACATCATACTGTCAGATTGGTCAACAAATTTTGATCTAAGAAAACTAACTGATTGTATCAAGTCATGGCATTCCTTCTGTGGCGGAGGAGTAGGTGGCAACAGTTTAGGGGGTGCTGGCCTTGTGGTTAGAGCAGTGTGTTGTGCACTGAGAAGGTTGCAGGTACAGTACCAGATTCAATCCCACAGCCTGCACTCTGGGTTCCTGAGCAAAACCCTTAACCCCACACTGCTCCCTGGGCGCCATACAATGGCAGCCCACTGCTCCACAAGGGGATGGGTCAAATGCAGAGAGGGAATTTCCCAATTGTAGGACAATAAATTGTGTAAATAGAGTTAGAGGCTTTATAGAGTGGACCAAAAACAAATCCTTGTTTTGGTCCACTCTATAAAGCCTCGAACTCAATGCTATTTCTGACATTTTGAATTGAAAAAGCTTCCTGGATGGGAAGCGAAATGTCTTCCAACTTGGAAAAAAAGTCCAGTGGATTGTTTTTAACCTTTTTTGGAATGATTATGATCTGGATGACTGAGAATCTTCACCGCCATAGGTGGATCTGTTTGCAGGAACAGTTAAGTAGACAAGCTCTGAGACAGTTTCCAAGCAAAAGGGAATGAAAGAGAGCACATGCAGTTATTCACAGGCCCATCATGTAAAGCAGAGTCTTGAATATAGATTGGCTGAGGTGAATGTGTGGACATGCACTAATAGGCTGGACCAGGGTCACACAGGGAGGTGAATGCAGGCAAATGTCTTGTAGTTGATTTTTACGTCTAGGTTTCAGTCTTGGGCCCAAATTAATACGAATTAAAAAGAATTTTATATAGCCAAGACAAACTTATTTTTGGGAAACAAAGATAGATTTGATATTTTTTGTTTGATTCAATTGTGTCTATTTTTGTAGAATTTAATTTATTCCTATTTATCAAAGATATATATATATATTTTTTGTCACTACAGGTTATGTTTGCACATTGCTTTTGCATTAAAAACAAACAAAAGAAAATGTGACATTTTTATTGAAAATAAACTGCATACAACTTTATTTTAAAGCTTTATAGAACCATTATATGTGCATATAAATAGAGGCATGTGAACAGCAGTGTGAGAGCTACAATAAGGTTATGGTAGTGTGTAAATGATTTCATCAAAATTTTGATTGCAGCATTAGATATTATTGGTAGAAATAAAGGTCCCAAAATCATATTTTGCTAATGGCCCCATAGAGGTTTGGGCCAGCCCTGGTGTTTGTTAGCCAACCTTGAGTGAGATGTAATGTCATGATTCATAGCTGTTTGCTTTAGTTGATTGCACTCACCTGATTTGTGTTTCATCCGGTTCTAGTTAAGCCAGTTTTTTTTTTTCTGTTCTGTAGGATAGATGTCTGTTCTCATCCTCAGTTCCTCTGTTTCTCAGAGTTGGTTTTCAAGTGTCATTGAATCCATCCAACCACAATGTGCCTGCTGATGTTCTGTTGTCTTTTTGACTCTTCACTAATGCAAAACATGATAGAAGAGGGATAAATAAAAACATAACTTTACCACATTTACCATAGACCACCATGTTCCTTTATACTTTCACTTGGAAAAAAAAATTGTCCTGTTTTCTCTTTCACTTTAGAATTGTGCACTCCTTTGTTTTGGTGTATCAAATACATCCCCCCAAAAATAAACTGAGAAAAAAAAAACATGGAAAAAAACATGGAAAGTTCAATTAATGCTTCTGCAGTGAACAAATTGCCCACTTCTCTTTTATTGGTTTCTTGCTCCATAACATCATGTCTAATGAAAGTAATAAAGCAGCAAAGACTAAACAAGATATGTTTTTCTTTTCAGAATGCATCTACTGTTGGCTGAATAATCCTATATTAATTTGTGCTACATTGCTTTTGGGTTGCACTCAGCTATAGAATTACAGTATGCAAAATCCCATTATCATTCTTTGACTCAGGCCTTGTGGTTTCTTTAGCAGTAACTTCATTTTGCCCCACTAGTCATAATAATTATATATATTACACTTGCCTTTGTAATTACTGTGGAGTACAGCCTACTATCCTTTAATGGGTGCTTAAATAAACAAATTCCTGGCACTTAGGAGGAAAAATAATCTATGGCTATGGAGATCAATTAGATGATGCTGGAGGGTTGAGTTCAGTAAAATACAGAATGCAGCAAGAGTTTGAACCTGGCTATTCGTTTGTTTTCATTTTTGCTTTCCTTTTCACTCCTACATCCCTCCCTCTCTTCAGCGCCTTTGCCACATTATTTATCTCTACTGTCATACCATTGTTGTGATTATGGATGTCATGCAGTCGTAAAGTGCACTACGATCAATAAGCCTGAAATTAAACCAAAAAATGAATTTCCGCAGTGTCGGCCACATGCACTCCTGGGCAGGAATTACCTTGAAGGAGAATGGCTGATTACCCCATTGAGGAGACAGCGACAGAAGCACAGGAGGAGGGATGGTTTGCTGGCTGAGGCTTGCAGTAAGTCCAGCTTCAGGTGATATGTTATAAAACACATAGCAAATATAACCCTGATCAAAATATAACACATCTTAAGATAACATACTGATTTGTCCAATATTTCCGTGTTATACGCTTTCTTAATGTAGTATATTATATGGATATATATATATCTCCCATTTCTGACCAGTGTTCTCATCACTACTTATCTAATCCACCTGCTCCTGCCTTTATTTAAGGTACCTACTCCCAGTCGTCCCTGACATATTATACTTCAGCCTTTGGTGTGAGAGTTATCTAGCTTTACTTATAGTGTTCTGATTGCCAGATCCAGAGCTGTTTCTGTCTTCGGACCTTTGAGTCTGCCTGCCCCAGTTCTGATCTGTTTGCCTGACCTGTCTTTGGATTCTTCTTCTGGACTGCATCCGGACCTGCCTCTTGACTTCACCCTCTTTATCATACTGCTTTCCTCTGTCATCTGCTCAGATCTGATCTCCCGTCAGTTCTGTGTCCTTCAAGGCTTTGGTATCTGGAACTCTCTGTGGGGCAAGCACTGCGTCTTGTAAGCTGACCAGCTGGTATCAACCCCGTTCTCTGGGCACGGACTGAATGCACTGGATTTTTCCACAGCCCCATTTTTCAGCTTTGCTCCCAGGGAAATCTTGAGAAAACAGATGTGGTTCCTGTGAAGGTCACTCAGAGGCTGGAAAGCTCGGTTCAGTTAATTTTAAGTTTTTGCAGATGTTCTGGTTCAACTATGGTAATTCTAGATCTCATACAAGCAAAATATGGGTTTACATTTGAGGATGCATATTTAATATATCCTAAGCCCATGCAGGGGGGTCCTACAGGTGCCCGAGATACTTTTGTAACTCCAAATAATCTTTAGCCCATTGCTTTCTGTCTGTATCAGTGATGTCTTATGGCATGTTACATGCCTATCATTGTGACCCCAGGTCACAGGCAATACAGGTTTGATTCTGGAGAGGAGGTACTGTAAGTGTCCCATGGTGTCCAAAATGTTTACTATGAAAAAACAAAAAGCCGTATTCAAACCAGTCCTGGCCACCCGAATACTGCAGAATAATGGAACAAGACTCCATTTCTGTAATGTGGGTTCTCTTCTAAACTGATGTTGTAAATTAAAGCAGATGTCAGACATTCAACTGCTGAACATGCCTGAGGTAAAAAAAAAAAAAAAGCTAAGAAAAAAAAAAATAGATGAAGAAGTTATGTCTCCAGTTATGTCAGGGGTGTGATCAGTTCTTTGTGGGTGTGGTTAATTTATTTTCTATTTATATCATCAGAGCCAGAACTTGAATTAAAAATGGGTAGCTTCAAAAGAAGGAGAGGTCTCAAGGGGTTAATCATCCAATCAGAAACAGCCCTATGAAAACATGCAAGACATGTTGCACTAGGCAGCCAATAAAGAGATGGATTCTACAATTTCTCAAACCCCATTTCTCAGACCAGAGAAAACCAAAGGCGGTCAGGTTTCTCCGCTCCAACTTGAGACAGTTTTTATATAAAAAGTTTAAAAACTTTTCTTATTCTAATGGAATGAAAAGAAATACACCTTAAGGGGACACCTGCATGTGATCCATCTTTTATAAAAATGTTTGGCAATGCAACCGTAAAGAGACCTCAGTAAAAAGCAGGTCTTATGCTTAAAGCTTTCATTTTGTGTACACTGTACAGGATATAACATTTAGCATCAGTGTGTTTTAAAGAGTGATTCGTTTTAAAGAGTGGTTTGAATTTTATAAATGGGAACTGATGTTCTAAAAAAAAAAAAATGAGGATCTGCATGGGCAGACACATATCTTCCTCCATGTTGATTGTATTGTGTTTTAGCACCACAGTATCTGGTTGTATCCCCAGAACCAAAATTGAAGAAGGACCTTCTAATTTTGATGCACCTTAATCTGAAACTACCTCCAAGAAAGCTACAAAATTGCTGAAATACTGAAATCCTTTAAATCAAAGCTTAAGATCCACCAGTTTACAGATGCCTTTGAGTAGGTCAAAAACTGCTCCAAACTAATTATCTTAATACACATTGACAATCTCCCTATAATTATGATATCTGGAAAAGTATGGCTCTGAAGAAATATTAAAATGACTTTGTCAAAATTGTGTTTAAACTGTATTTAATCAAACAATTCATGCACAATGAGTGAAAGTCCCTGGAATGGCAAATTTGCTATGGTTTGATACTAGGAGCAGTTTAGAATTGGTCTTTTAAAACATGTCTCTTGTCTTGCACTGTCTACTCAACATGCTTCTTGTTTTCCCTCACTTGTTTCTCTTGTCTTTCATTTAAAATCAATTTTCTATTAATGCTTAAGAATCGCAGGGGGAGTTTGACAGGGGCTGAGGTGGATGCAGCCATATGACAGGCTTCTTCATCTCCGAACAGTAAGTTTGGTTTACATCAGCTCGAGGGCGGGAACTGTCATCAGAAAAGCAGACTGCTAATGGGCTGGATTAATGCCTAAATCTCCTCCTCTTTATTGTGAACCAAGATGGAAAAGGGTGAGGTCACTGATGTGATTTTGTTTTCGTTTCCTTCATTGGGTCATCATTAAAGTTTGTTTGCTAGGGGAATCTAACGAAAAAAATGCCTCCTAGACGTAAAAAATCATGATTATTTTTTTATACCTTTATTTATATAACATTGTTGAGTAAACATGCAGCACGTCAAGACAGATTAACTTCACTTTCCTTTTGAAGAGCTTGGTGTTCGCCATTAACCAACCTTTGGTTTTCAAATCAATTTGACAAATCCCCTGAAAACTGTGCAACTGTCTTAAAGCAAATAACGGCCTGACAATCTGCATTGCAGGAAAACAGATGACATGAAACTGACATTTAGGTCTTGTGGCCTCTGGCTTTACACAGAAACATTCTGCTCTGTCACTCAACAAAGATGTCAGTAAAAGTTATTAGTTTTTGTACTGAGAGTTAGATTTATTATTTGTCAATAGACCATCCTTCATCCCAAACCTACTGCATGTTAAAAACATTTTACTCCAAGAACAGTTCTTTTCTTTTAAACAGTTAACCCTCGTTGTTAGTAAAACTTTTTTTGGCCATATGGCTTCAAATGATGTTTTGCATGTATCTTTAAGATTTTATGATGTTTCAGCTTTTTACCTGCCACTTCATCCTTTAACTACAGCCTTCTCTATTCACTCCCCTTCCCCTGTACTCAATCTTTTTCTCGTATCCTTGTGAGCATCATGGTGACTGGACTCATTTTCAGCTATTTATTTGCTTTATTTCCTGAGATCAGCTATAAAGAACAAACACTATTAAGCCAGCCAATCAATAAGGGGGCATCAATGTGCTCATACCGGGTTGCGAAAATAGATTTATATCTTCTGCCTGAGAAACATAAATCACATATTCATACATTAAATTAAAAACGTGATTGATAGCAAAGCAAGCAGTGTGTTTAAAAGCCTGTGATATCAAACAAAACAAATATTAGTTAAACAGAAGATAACACATGTCATTTTTTTGAGCACATTCCATTGTTGGTAGGATGATATCCATGTTAGAAAAAATATGAAAACGCTGCTTAAGGAGCTGAAATGAAGAAGGTATGTTTTGTCAAACTGCTACCACAGAGATAGTCCATTTACAGATGAAACAAGGTGTTTGCATATATATATATATATATATATATATATATATATATATATATATATATATATATATATATAGTCAGAGCACAGTTAAGTTAGATGGGCTACTTGTCCATGAATGCAATGAACATATGACAAATGGGCCACATTTCCAGCAACTATTGTGAGAAGCTTTCAGGAGGACTCCCAAAATCCATCATAGAAGTTACAGTTTAAAATTCAGTTAAATTAAATTCAATTATGTTCAGTTTATTTATATAGCGCCAAGTCACAACAAATGTAATCTAAAGGCACTTTACATAGACAATTCAACCAGATCATACAGTGAAATTGATTCAAAGTTTTCTATCTAAGGAAGACCGACTGATTGCATTGACTCATTGACTTGAAGGCAATCGCTCGTACCAAGCATGCTTGTAGCGACAGTGGAGAGGAAAAACTGCCTTTTAATAAGAAGAAACCACCAGCAGAAAAGTTGTTCTACAAAACAACAGACAAATCATAATAATCTTTGATAATACATTTTTCTTATTATTATGGAGTATTAAAGCATCTGGTTTTATATTCAACTAATAAACACCTATTCTTACAGCTGTGATTAAATTCCAAGAATAAAATCAGTGGGAAAATTGAGATCCAAGAGACTAGGTCCCTCTTGTCTACATGTTATGCTCATCATTCTGTGAGGTGAACCAAGTGTGGAGAAACAGGTTCATTCACAAAGTGACACTTAATGGGATATATACAGATTGTGCCTTGCATTACAGGACTTGATAGTTATGGGTGCATTCTCCAGGAGAGAGGCAGAAAAATATGGTAGCATCCATCAGAGGCTCAACTGAAGAAGAAAAGATGCAGGAATGGAGAGGGAGCAAGGGCTCAGCGTTGGGGGGCTGCCAAGGACATTTAAGAGAGCTGTCAAGGGAGGCTGATCTATGAAGGACCCTAGCGAAACCTATAGCCCAGCATGTGTGTGTATGTGTGCAACTGAATGTGTGGAAAAGAGCAGTGGATAGAGATCAGTGCAACGGCACCAATACACATGCACTAAAACCCTGGAGGCTTAAGTAAAGAGTGAGTGTGGTCCATCCACACAGAAAATCAAACCATTTAAATTTCAGCTAATGATGAAACAAAGAATAAAAAAACACAGTAAGAAATTAAACAAAAAGAAAAAAAACTGCTCAACCACAAAAACTGAGTGTAAAGAAGGGAGAACAGAAGAGGGATAATTGTAAAAATAACTTAGAGCTTGGTTTTGTGTAGCATAGTACATGACAGTCTATTACACTAACCGACTCATTCAGTACACATATATTCCTAAATATTATAAAAAGAAGAATTATGTTATTTAAATTACAAGACTTGGTTTACTCTGTGCTGTAGAGTACCACTTGTCTGAAACTAGAGATAATAATGCTATGAGGGCATACAGCAGAGACCAGAAATTGAGGTATACTGTATAAAAACACATACTATCTGTCAAATTAATATGCCGTTATACTTATCAATGTTTATTGGGCTTTAAGCAAGAACCTGTTACGTGCTGTTTTGATGCTGCTTCTGCTTCTGTTGCAGCCCTTACACAATGCATTCCAATAACTTCTGTGTGTCAGACGGTTGTCACTTAATTTTCAATCCAGTAACCCATAAGTCAGTGGTTAATATTGTAGTTTCCCTCTGCTGAGTTCATATCTTTTTCTGTTATTCACTCAGGAATAATTATTTAGAATATTCTTTTATCAGAATAATGTTTTTGATTTGCATTGGGAAATGGGTTGAACACATTCCACCTGCCCTAACTTAATTTAAAGCTAATTTAACTGAGGAATTTGAAATTCCACAGGATAAACTTTGGTTCCTTAACATAAAATCAATACTGAACTGTGACATTATTGCATGGTTTTATTGGTAAATGGCCTGTTTTTATGTAGCCCTTTTTTAGGTCAGGGGACTTGACCAATGTGTTTAACAGTACATTCTGTCATTCATCCATTCACACACTCACACACTGATGGTGGCAAGCTACATTGTAGCCACAGCTGCCCTGGTGCTCACTGACAGAAGAGAAACTTCTGTACAATGGTGCCACCGGACCCTCTGACCACCATCAGTAGACAATGCAGGTGAAGTGTCTTGCCGTAGGGCAAAAAAACACTGAAACTCCTGCATCCTACAACACCTTTTGCTCCATGTGATGGTTTGCAAATTTTAATTAGTTTATTTCTACTTTATATACATAGTAGTTTATTAGTTTAGTTTAGTTTAGTTTCAGTGATTCTTTTTTTTTTTACTGTAATATATTTAGTCTGGAATCGTTTTATTTTTGTTTTTTAAATAGAAGCTGTTGTGATTATATTCCATATGTGTTTAGCGTTGCTGTTTGACAATGATCACACTCAAATTAACTCTTTCATATTTACCCTAACAACACAGCCATTTGGACATTTGTTCATTAACATTAAAATATAGATGTATTTAAGCTTTCAACAGCCCCATTAACCAAAGGAGTACATTTGAGGTAACCCTTGTTGAAGGGAAGTAACACTGAGGTCATTATTGAAGCTTAAAAATATGAGAGAATTGTTCTATTCTCTGCAGGAATGGGCTTATCACAGTGCTTTAACTTTATACATCAATCAACACTTTAGGAAAAAGGGATTTCTTTAAATGTTCCAAAAGTCTTTTCTTTCTCAGTTTCATCCCTTGAGCTCTTCAACCTTGTCACAGTTACTTACAAAGGCCGTGCGTCTAAAAAGTAGAAGGGCCCAGCATTGACAGTAAGTCACAATGAGCTGAGGGGAGGTGTTGAAGGGTGCTGGGTGACTGTACATGATAGAAGAGTTACCAACCAACTACAACATGGTGTCAGAGGTTCATCTCAGTGTGCTCCAGAGAGAGAAATACAATTCACTTTCAGGCTCAAAGTCACACTACACACACTGTCACTGGCTTAAGCTGAGTGCTGACTGATTTCTGGCCCCCTCCTCGTAAATAAGCACCAGTCTTCAGCGTGAGAGACTGTAGATCAGGGTGTAAATGGCTGAAGATATCATGCACTGCAGAGTAATGCCCACATAGAGAATTGTCTTTAACTTTCCACATTAGAAAGCATGCAAATTACTAAAAAGAAGCAACTGACAGAGAATCTACTTGTTGTATATCTTTACTTTATTTTATTACTTTACTTTATTACTTTATAAGCAAAAAAAAAACCAAAAGGGAGAATGCTAATCCACCCCAATGTGGTCCTCGATTCCTTATATTTGCATTGCTGCTGTCAAAGCCACCTGCCTGCAGGTTGACGCTGGCACAACGCAGACAATAACATTAAAGACAGGAGTGGACCGTTTTATGACTTCAGCACTTTCAGTTTTGAAGTCTTCTGGCACCAGTAAGTTTAAATTATGGTGGGAGACGTCCTTGGGATGTGAACATCTCATTTCACCATGGCTTTACGCAGCCACACACATATACACGCAAACCCCCTACACACACACACACACACACACACACACACACACACACACACACACACACACACACACACACACAACTCTTTATTGGGGTTCTCTGGAAGACTGAACTCACTGGGGCATGACATAAGAATTATACATCTGACAGCTGTAAACCTGCAAACTCCTCACACACACACTCACTTTTGTTATAAGGAAGAACACTAACTTTTTGCTCACTATCCTGAGAGAGAATCAGTTCATGTCTAAATATTATTGCTGTTGATGTTTTTTAATATCCTTTATGCAAATGGGAGGCTTTTGTTTTATCCAATCTAATATTAAACGTAGCTACAACAGCTGTCTCCCTTTACTAAACAATAGAAATGCTATTTGAGGAATTACTGTTTTATTCTTCAGTAAGCATTTAGTTGCTATAATTGCTTTCCTTCGCTTCAGTTAGAGTGCTACAGCAAACAGAAAATGCAGTTTTAGTCAATATTTAGATTTTACTATTTACAGATGAAAATAAACATTTTGCATTCAAGCACAAATGAAAATCTATTCTTGTTAGGTTTCAAACTACATTATTAAATCATTAATAATATTTTATGCAGTGTATAAACAGGGAGCCAGACGCACAGCTCTTCATAGCTCTTAAACCTTATCACACTGCATTATACTACAGCCACTAAAATTACAGTTTTATGGAGATTTTAACTGAAATTAAATAGTGCATAATTGTAAAGAAGTAGGAAAATGACTCATTATATTCTATTTCAATTTTAAAAATAAAAAATCTGCCATACATTGGTTCTCAGCTCCCATGTCAATACTTTTTAGAAATACTTGTAACTGTCATTGAGGATGACCATTCTGTCATATGATTATACCTGCATCTAAGCTGTTCTATTGAATGTGCAGCCATATGTATAAGGTCATGGTCCTGTCGATCCTGCCTCTCAATTTTGTCTCAGTCCCTTTGTAGTCTTTAACAGCCCCCCCATGTCTATATCATAGACAATGGTTCAACTGTTGTGTGTGGATTGATGTACAATATTTTTTTTTAACCACTTGCATATTGTTGCTTTGTTAGCCTTGTTCAGTTTTGTTCACATCAGTTGAAAGCATCTTTAGTAAGTTTAATAGTATTGTTTCATGTCAGCAGAGCAGGACATGAAACAAAAGTGTTAGAGCTACTAAAGATGCTTTCAAAGATCTGATAGATGCATGAATTTCAAGTCACAAGTCATCTCCTATATGACATGTGCCAAAATTTTAATAAAAATTAGCTTTTTACTCAGTAGAGGCATAAATCTTTCAACTTTTCCCAAAAGATCCGATTTATTATTCATCTTACAGGTTTTCTTTAAATGGACTGTCACCGACTGATGAAAACGGAATCACCTTCAATGATACGCCCTTTGCCACTTTTAGTTGGACGACTGTCTGAATGAGTTTGCAGTTGTACCATTCTATTTTTCTTTTAATATAATGGATTACTGTGCTCCCTAAGATGTAAAAAGCTCAGAATAATGCATTATTACCAATTACTTGTTGGTGTGTGTCAATTAATGTTCTCTAAGAAACCTTTACAGAACACCTGGGTTTATGGCAAGACTGAAAATAGAATAGAAATAAAAAATCCTTTTATTGCCCCACAATGGGGAAATGGTGGCGTTACAGCAGCAAACGATATATATAATAGCAAAAGTGGTGAAACAAATGTGGACTTTAAAAAGAGTATAAAAATAACAGAATAACTGAGTTAAAAAATGTAAATAAAATACTGTACTGTACAGTGTTTTTACAGTATAAATACTGTGCATGTGGAGAATAAATCAACAGCTGTGGACATTTTTACAGTAATGGATATGTGAATAAATAGCAGTAACACCAGAGATGTGCAAAAATGAAGCATGCCGCATGTTATTTAACGACCCAGACAGAGACTGTACAAAAATCAGTATAAATGTGAAAACTTATTGAGGTTGTTGGTAACAATGATGGTTATGAAGTCTTATACACAGGTGGATATTTTTATTTATTTATTTAGAGGCCGTACAACTAAGGTAGCTAAATCTATCTCTATGAAATTCTAATTGGATTTGTATTTCAAATAATTTTTGAAAAGTAGGCCTATGTATAATTTTGCCTACATTTAAATTGTGCACCAATTTACTGTAAAGGAAACTGAATAAAATGCACAGGTTTAGTGGCTGTAACATGATCAAATCAGAATGAAAAAAACTCAAAAGGTTTGGGTACTTTTGACAAGAGCTGGGTGAGCTTTAGATGTAGAATTTGTTTAATGATTACTGATAACAATCAGGACTTGGTGCCTGAGTTTTAAAAAAAAAGAGTTTAAAAAAAAAAACCCTGCTGATCTGATCCAGTGTATAAATACTTATCCAGATCCTGCAGCAAATGGTGGAACATCCAGGATGCCTAACAGCTTTCTGCCCATAGGCACATGGAGCAGGATCTGAAGCATCCAGTCAAAAAATAGCAGGCTGAACTCCGCATCTCCATCCCAGCTGCGCCCCATCCCAGCTGAGGATGTGATCAACACCTGAGGACCTGCCCACCTCTCGCTTTTTCCAGCTCACTTATTGGCTGTTTCTTTACATATTTAGCAAGCTGTCAGTCTATTGGCCAAACTCTCACACCAGCGATTTCATGGAGCATTTTATTTTTTTTTTTTTATTGTGGGGAAGTTGTGGGAAAGTGTGTGTGTATATGTGTGGGAAAACCCTTTGATATCCGCGGAATCAACAGCTCCAATTAGCCGAGCCATACACTCTGGGTTTGCGTTTAAACGCGTCGTCCTCTGGCTGCCAGTCGCTGCAGGATTTCTATGGAGTTTTCGGAGCGCCTCTCTGCAGCTGTGAGTAAACCTGTCTATGAAACAAGCTGCGCTCTGCTGAGATGATGTCCTGCAGAGAAAGACGCAAAAATAAAAGTTCCTCTAGAATTTACTGCAACTTCTGGGGCTTTAGGCAAAAAGAAAAAAAAAAAAGAAAGAAAAAACCTTGATTAATAATTTGCTCGTCATGTTAACAAGTAAAAATATTTTAATCAGCTACCAGCGGTGGGAATAATTGTCGCAACTTCAGTGGTACCTTTTAAATGCTCATGGGCAGAGAGTAAATGTGGCATAAGAGTAATGATTGCAGCAGTTTTTATTTTAACTTATCTTATCATGCTTTTGCTTTTCTGGATATGTCTTACTTTGTTTTTAAAGAAAAACAAAACTTTTCTAACATAGCTGGATAGATATAGATGTTTGCAGTGTGGTATCATTTCGTGTTTTCATCTTTTTTACCTATTTAGAATTATGTAAAAAAAGTATATGTATATATATATATATATGTATATGAAATATGTCTTTTTATAGATAGATAGGTATAAATTAATTAATTAATTAATTAATAAAAGTATACTATTGAAACTTGTAAAACTATTTCATTAATAAAACATGCCATTAGGAAAATAAAAAGCTTAAGGTAATGTACTTTGGGTCTTTGATTCCATGTTAAGTTTGAAGAGTCTCTTTTGTCTTTTCTCATTCTGATATTATAGACATTATACACATTCTAATGCTGTGTTTTCTGCCAAAATAAAAGTAAATCACCAGGTTTGGAGGAGTAGCTACTGTATATGTGAGTGTGTGTTTTCTGCAGTGACGTTTGTCCTTCAGAGGGTAAGAGTGTCTGGAAGTGTGTGTTTAAAAGTGAAGATGTTGCTGGCTCTTTTGTCGCAGTGTTATCAGGATCAGAGCCGGGCAGGAACGCTCCAGAAAGCACATGCTGATGTTGCACGCTGTGGTAATGGCCTCTTACCGCTCGTATAAATAATCTAATGGAAAAACATCAAACAGCATTGTTTTTATTCCCCAGCGCTATAATATGGCATTTGACTGATTTAGAAAAAAAACTAAATTGTTTTGCTTCCCATTATTATTGTTGACCCTGCAGATATCCCACCATAAAACACCACAGAGTATGTGAAATGCTTTGTGGTTCCATCACAACTTCACTTGAGTGGGATGTCTAGGTCTTCACTGCAGTGAACATTGAGTAAAGTGACTGTATGTCCTTGGCTGGATAATGTAATACCTCATGACATAATCAAATACAAAATTCCCCTGGGGTCTCAACCATTCTTTAAGTCTAAACTATAAAAGGTCTGACACCATTTTTAGGCTGAAATTTAACTAAACATGTATTACAGAAAAAAGGAAATCAGATTCAGTAGTTTAACTATTTATCCCACAGGTTCTGAGCAGTATCAGTGTACTGTATGTAGAGATGCACTGATCCAGTTTTTGGATACTAGTACTACTGGCTGAGTGTATCGACTGATAACCAATATGAACCATTTATCTTCCCATGTGAGGGAAGGCTTTAGCCTCGACATAAACATTATCAAAAAAGGGTAACAAATGAACACAGATATAAATGTACAAACACGCAGCAAAAAGACTGAATTAATAGTTCCATAAAGTGCACTGAATTGGATCTCCGATATTTGATATAAAATCATTGATATTGATCCAGCTAATTAGTTAATACCAGAGCCGTTATCCAATTGGTGCATCTTTAACCATGATAAATACTATTGCCAGAGATTTTAGGCCCCATTATCCCAATTTTGATCGGGATCTGGCTTCCAAAGACCTAAAAAATGTTTATGTGGGTTTTTTTTTGCATAGTGTAGATGTTTAAGGACCTTAGAAAGTTTCCTTTAAATGTTTCATATGGAAATGATTTAGAAAACAACTATATTTACATTGAACTAGTTCTTTTACAACATCTTTGAAAGGTACATATTAACACATTATATTTGGTATGCACATTTACACCTTCATGGTCTCGACACAGATCCTCACACCATATTGGCACTACAACAGTCTGACACTAATTGCACAGATATTAAAAAAACAACAAAAACAAACAATAAAAAACTTATTATTAATAATAAGTTGTGTCACTAAGAATTCCTGTTACTTGTTGTTACTACACCTAGATGTTTAGTATTGATTAATTTAGGCTTATTAACGTTTATAAATATTAAGTGTTTTTATACATAAGCTGATAGTAATTTATGTACTGGGAATTGTTTTATTGTTGTACACACTTCCAGTGACTTCTGATGGAAGGTCGTCTTAGCTAAATCTGGTTCAAAACATCTCTTCTCCTGTTTAAGATTAATGTTTTTATAAATGGTCTTTGTCAAATAAATAATAAATTAAAATTACCTGTAGGAGGGTTTTTAGCACAGCATCCTCATCTTGTACACACCCTGACATCTACATAGCCTTAAAAATGACTTTTAGTCACATTTAGCTAAGTTCTATTTGCTTAAAATCAAATCAAATCAATCAAATCATTTCACAATGGGCAACTTTGAGTTAGGATGCATCAACTTTGTGCCCAGCATTGTGTCATCTCTTGCTCTTAGTGGGTGATGCTAAGGTTACATCAGCAAATGATCATACAAATAAGGTGTGGAGTTTGATGAATCGTAAAAGCAATATAAAGTATTTAAGGCGGCACAGTGGATCTGTTTGCAACAATTCCTCTTTTGGATTTGACTTAAGAAATATTTACTCTGAAGCACAATTCAACTATTTTAGTTTTTCCCTCTATCACTTTTTTTCATAACTTTTCAAGAGCCTTTACTCCTTGTATTATGTGTTGCCTTTTCTATCTACTTCTTGACGTCCTAAACTAGCCAGCTCATTTGTCTTCACACTCTGCTCTAATGGGGAGAAACTGCTTTTAATTAACCCTTCCTGCTAACAGCCACTGTCTACATTTCTGACAGATAACCGGTATGCATTATCGCTGCACAGCTTGCCTTCAAATTAGTAGCGGCCCCCAGCTGTATTTCTGCAGGTGTCAGCTGAGGTGCCTCTTCATCTCACTGCAGAGCATTACGCAAACAGTGCAATAGTTTTATCTCAAATTGAATTGTTGAAGGAGACGTTAAAGAGTCATACATCACTGGAGCGCTCAGAGCTGAAGGAGGGAATATGCAGCAGTCAGGAAGCAAAGAGGGGAGCGTCTCATTGGTGTCACAGAGCGAATGACAAGGGATGTGTTCATAAATCCATAAGAAAATCAAATTGTCAGCTTATAAAAACACATTGATGTGATTCTTTTATTTTAGCTGTGAGAAGGTGACCTGTGTTTTTTTTTCTTAGTCTTTATTTTTGCAAAAATCTCTGCCTGAATGCTTCTCACATAAGCTGGATTCAATCAGTATTGGGAATTCTTACTCGTAGGTAAACACAAGTAGAAAGGAACAGCACCTTATGCTGTATGGAACAGGTACAGGTACTCTTGAGACTTCGCCACTCACCACTGATCAAGAAGTTGACAATCTTCTATATCTCTTAACATAGCAGAAAATTAAAAAATCTAAATATATTTGTACTTTTCAGACTAATATAAAGCATGTGTGAACAGGTGAAAATCACTGTGTGTAGGTTATATGCTGTTTCCTTATGGAGGCAGCAGAACCTAAGAAGATAGCCTAAGGAGATGATCCAGTATTAGAGGAGGCAAATGGTGTGTTTTACTCTTCAGGTGAGGATGTTGCTGTGCCTGCTTCTCTTCCTGCCTGCCCACTCCACGGCTCAGCGATCAGAGCCCATGTTCGCTGCGATAACCAAGACGGCTCTCCGTCCGGACTATGAAAACAACCCCAGCCAGCTCAACTATGGTATGGCTGTCACTGACGTTGATGGGGACGGAGACCTGGAGATATTTGTAGCTGGGTGAGAGGAGTGTTTCACTTAAATTTATTGTTTTTTTTTTATCTTGCTACCATTTTTAAAGTGAACCGTATATATACTTACAAAAAGAAACCATTTGGAGTGCTATCTAATTTGAGAGACTAAAACTGAAATCCACTGTCATTGTCCTAAGTTAAACCCTTAGAACAAAGGTGAAAAACTAAAAGAGGTGACATTAAAGTGCTCTGATGTTCACTGAACCGAAGAAAATGGATGTGATTGAATAGAATGCCAGTGATGGGAATAGCTTTCCAAGCCTCATGCTATCCAGTGAAGCAGCAATGAGATTTTCAATGCTTAACAGAATATAGATGAGCACAAATGAGCATGCTTACTAAATGTAATTTAGCCAAAACAACCTATTCAGCAGGTATCCCAGGGATAGGAACGTCCCACAGTCTTATGGAGGATGTAATTTAATTTGCCATTAGGAGGATCTTTGCTTGAATTGCTTCTATAGTTTATATTCAACTTGTGTTGCTGACCTTTAGTCATAATAACAATGATCTATTAAGACATTTTTAATCTCAAACATCTTAAAAGTATGTCTGGAATCGAAATTTAGGACACAAGACTCATGCTGGAAATGATAAAATAAATATGAAGGACTTTTGTTTTTGACAACCTTATCAGCTTCTAATACCTTGCAGGATTTAATTATGTATGAAATCTTTATTTTGACTTTTGGATTTTCAGTTTAGTGTCTTTATTGTTGAACACCCCTACTTTTAAAGCTCATAATTGGAATTATTTCATATTTTGATCAGCAGATTCAGGCTTAAAATTTTCCCAGCCTGTTCATTCATGTTCATTCAACCTAATGTTCTGGTCTGTTGTTCCTTGAAAGGTTAAATTACATAATTAAGAGAATTTATAATGCAGGAACTTGAAAGACATGGCAGACACTGGTGTGTCTGGTCTGTTTGTTTAGAGTCACATTTATGTAGTGTTTTTTAAATTGAGGTTATTCAATTGAAGTTCAGAATGTATTTCTGTTTAACTATGAAGCTGTGTCCTTGTGTGAGAAAGTGAAACAGATGATTTTTTTAGTAGAAAAATGACAGTGTACAAAACCAAGATGGGCTTGTTAAGCCCAAAAGAGTCAAAATGTAGAGGACCAAGTGGACTCACTGCATTTTATTTTTAAAATGTAACACAGTTTTACATTTGAATACAAAACTGATCTTAATTTCACAAAAAGTAAAAAAAAAAAAAAAAAAAGCTTAATAGTGTAATTTTTGACCTCTAAATTGCAGTGTCACACTCTTTCATTTCAAAAACTGGGTACTCACACTCTGAGAAGCCCCCTTATATGTTAGCAGACACTCTCTATCTTCAAAACTGATTTATTAGAGCATTTCTGAAAAACAAAATAAAGTTGCCATCTCAATCTGATTAGCAACTAAAACTTAAAATGTATGTATTAACCCCCCCACACAAAGTGCATCTGTCGGATCCCATCACACAGAGATCTGAAAAGGGCATGAAGTGAAAGCAAACAGCTATCAGTGCTCCAACTTTGTATCGTTTTTTAAAATGTTTCAGACATATTAGATACAGAATGACAGGAATCACACAGGACAAGAAATAAATAAATAATTTAAGGTATGTACATTTATCCGGCCTGGTTGCAGATGACGCGTACATTATCAATGTGATATAAATGTTTTAGGAGGGTGGACAGTGGGGTTTTCATCAGATATTATTCCTAATTTATGTTCTTCACAAAAAAAGATTAAAGAAAAAATTAGTCAGAGTTTAAAATATTATTCATTTTTATCAAGTTTTATATGCTTTTATTTTTTTTGAAAAATAGAATAGGTCCTACAAGGGTTGAAGTCCAATGCCAAATTTATGTTGTTCATTGCAAATAAATAAATGCATTTGTTTAGCTATAAAAATGTTTTTAATGTATAACACAAGGGTCACCAACGTGGTGCCCGCTGGCATCAAGGGGCCCTCAGGGGCCACATGGCGTGCCCACAGTGTCTTCTGACGACAGCACAACTCACCTGTGGGCTAATACTGAAATTTTATTCTATTGTGTTGCTCTTCTTTTTTAATAATTTATAGAGCATTTCATCATTTAAATCATACAGAGCATTTAAGCATTAATAGAGATTTCCAAATGACAATATCTGAAAGAAGATTAGGAATTAAAAGAAACAATAAAAATATGTTTATTGTGTATGAAGTTAAGGTGAACGCTGATCCCCCACAGTTCATAGGTCAGTATTGGTAGCCCTTACTGTGACTCAGTATTCATAAAGTATTCCTCAGCCTTAAAAACTTTAGTGGACCCTGTGTGATTGCATGAAAAAATATACAGAAGCTAGATCTGGTCTGATCCAACAATATCTCTGTAGATCGTTATATATGGCGAGAGAAATTCTAAAGCTTGAATTGATTAAATGTAGTCCTATTGTTTTAAGGTACTGACTTATAAAATTTTATATTTGAATTCTTACCGACATGGAATCTCTGGTTAGGTATCCACGGATTTTCCAAAATGTCCAATCTCATGGGAAAGGTTAGAAAAATACATATGTAAAGAGGTTTCATGCTACATAAGAAATTGTTTCTTTCTTTTTATTATTCTACCCAGTCTGGTCTTCACTTTCTAACAACCAATTTAAAAGGCTCTAAAGTGCATTTGTATTGTCTTGTTTTGTATGTTTTTTCCCCCTGATCATCTACAGCAGACCCTCTAATAAATAAAAGATTGAAATATAGTTTCACTAAATTCCTGCTCAAATACAAAATGCTAATTAAGAAATAAGCAACTACTACAACGTTTGATGAGGACGGTTTCGGTTCAGTCGATTACCTTTGCTTCATGAAATATAATAGGCTTGGCCTCTGTATGTTTACAGATACAATGGTCCGAACCTGGTGCTGAAGTACGACAAACAGAGGAAAGGACTCATCAACATCGCCATTGATGACCAGAATTCCCCATTCTATGCCCTGAGGGACCGTCAAGGCAATGCCATTGGAGTGACAGCATGTGACATTGATGGAGATGGACGGGAAGAGATTTATGTCCTTAACACCAACAACGCTTTCTCTGGTACAGTACTAGCGGTTACAAAGGCACATAGTCTGCTCACTGTATCTAAAGTTGGACAATCTGTAAGCAGCTTATCTTATCTGAGTCTTCTTCAGATAACAGATAAGCTTTGTGCTGCTATAAATCATATAGAGCTGCAATGAGTATGCTGCTAACACCGCAGTACCTCACTGCTGTCATTTTTCTAAAAACTCCACACTCACATTTCTACCACACCAACTCTATATTCTTGTTTCTACCCACAGCATTTATCATGCCTCAGAAACCCCTCTTTGCTTCATCCAAACTTGTCTTTTTAACTCCTTACCTCTGCATAAAGGTCGGGCAACATATTCCGACAAGCTGTTCAAATTTCGCAATGGTCGCTTTGAGGACCTACTGAATGACGATATAAATGAACACCGAGATGTGGCCAACCCCATGGCTGGGCGCTCTGTGGCCTGTGTGGACAGAAAGGTACTTCACACACACGTACCCAGTAGAGTACAGTATGAAGTCTACTACGCACACACAACCACTCCTACTAGTGTCTTATGCGTACATGCCCGGTTGCTTCTGTTTGTTTACCAGTGATAAGTCATGCCCTGCCTACGCGGACCGTTCTCAGCATGTGCTCTGACAGTTCATTTGGGCGAATGGTGCGCTATTTTCTCTCCTCTGTCCATCGCACCACTGTAATTACAGAAGCAAAAGCTCGTTTGTTTTACAGAATGCATCCTACAAAGAGAGGGAGGGAGTGATGACTGCACGCTTCTGCTTTCTGCCTGTAGTGGTTTCCTCCCTCCACTCATTTCTTTTGTTTTTATCCTATTCTCACTTACATTTTTTGCCTTCTTCTGACTGACATGCTCCGTCTTTGTCTCTTATCTCACACACCAGCAAACAGTTCTCCTCTAATAAGAGGATGGTATAAAGATAGTTATAGTCGAAAGAGGACAGCAGGGATTACAATAGTTTTTTTTTCTTTTTAACAGTCCCATCTCACTGAGCACTGATAGGAGGTGCAGGTGCCAAGCAGATTGAAAAGATATATTCTTTAATGGCGTGATTCTTTTAGAAAAAGCCAAAGCTCTGATGCCCACCCTTGCATGCCAGTACGAGCTGATCCAACATCTCATTTTTGCTGCCCACGTGTCATGCTCCAGAGAGAAGCCAAAGTGTACTGCATTGTCAGCTGAGTAGTTAACATGTATGATTTTGTTTACCCTTAACTAAAGATATCTAATAAGAGAAGAGGCAGATTTGTCATCTGGCGATCCTGATCTGGGTCTCCTTGAAACTGCTGTCTCATTATTATTCCTAAATGACTGATGAGATGGACATATTAAAGGTATAGTGGAGGATGTTCTTTTTCCAGGTGGATCCTCAAAATAAGTGGTCCTCCTAAATGTCCCTTTTCACTTACCGGTGGTGAGTCTGACATAGTGGAAAAATGTAAATCTTTTTTTTTTGAAAGTTGGTTTGTATGAGCGATGCAAACAGCAACTTTTAAACAGAGCGTGCACAAGGAGAAATGGGCTTGTGCATGCTCTCACACATGTTAAATAGGCGTTCCCTCTCAGGAGTAGGTACAGTGGTTGTGCATGTGCGTGTATTTTTTTGGGTGTTTTTTTTTTCAAAAATTCACAAAAATCCTCCCCCTTACCTTTAAGATGTCTTAGGTTGAGCTGATGGATCAGTCCGCTTGGAAAAATTCCAGAGGATAATAAGTGGACTTAACAAGTTCAAATGACACAGATGTTTTCAAGTGGTGATCGTTTATTTTTTTATAGAATGACCAACGGTTTCTGTTGATAAAACATGACATTACACATGGTCAGTCTTTCATCTTTATGTGGTCCTGGCTTTGGTGATAAACACCATCGGCGTCGCCAGACCCCATTTACTGGGGCACGTGCCCCAGTATAAATGAGCTGTGCCCCAGTATAAATCTCAT